>NC_142588.1:42789222-42946002 GCF_965207765.1 Zootoca vivipara
GTTTTCCGGAAGTAAATGCTTCGGTTTTCAAACTTTTCGGAACTCAAACCGTCTTCCGGAATGGATTACATTCAAAAACCGAGGTACCACTGTATTTGCCAATACAGATTGAGAAGCTATGCTGCAAAAATTAACACACATGGAAAATAATTTGAGGTACCTGAGCAGATGACGCTGGCATCTTCCTTATGTTTGCAGTCATGAACCCCCCATCCCTTATGGGAGCAGTCCTTAAGAGAAGTTTCATTCCCTTCGCACTGTACTGCATCCAGGAGGATGCTGCCAGATCCTTGGTCAAAGTAGGCACTAAGTGGAGCTGAAGTGGCTTCTCCACAACCAACTTCTTTGCAGACAACGCGAGCATCATTAATGTCCCAATCATCATCACAGACGGTCCCCCACTCCCCATTATGGTAGACTTCAACACGACCCTGACAGCTGTTCTCTCCATTCACCAGTCTTAGGGAGAAAGGATTTGCTGATGTTCCTGAAGGCGAAATCTCTGCAAAAGGTGATGAAGAATGTGACAAGACTGTTTGTCATTTAATTATATGTAATCTTGACAATTGTATACAAATGTAAAAAAGAGAGAGAGAGAAACAATAAATCCTTAACACTGCCACCACCTTTTTGTGACTAATGGGGCTCAGTAATTTCCAACCTACTCCGAGGATGCCAAACCCTTTTGTAGACACTTTACCTTGTGATGAGAGTCTTTGCTTATGTAGGCTCATTTAATGAATACAAAAGGGGAAAAAGAACAAGGAAAGAATTACCTGAGGTGCTAGGAACTTCAGTGACAACAGAGGGAGCTATTGCAGCAAAATAAAAGAGTAACCATTAAACACAAATAGTTGAAAAGCAGACATTTCTGTGGCTGATTCCAATATACTTGAAGCTGTATTATGATAATTTATTTATTGGGTGTTTATTCCCCTTCTAAATGCATGCGCTCAGGAAAGGTCTATGATATGTTCTCTTTTCATCAGATTGTACATCCGTTTACCTGAATTCAAGGTTCCTGAAGAGTTTTGAAATTTTCACTCTTGTGGCACAGAGTATGTATGGGATTGTTCTGTGGTCACCATTCTGATATCAAAAATAAAAACTGGAACTTCTAGAAAATCCTACCCCCTTTCCTAATCAAATATAGATTGTGTCAAGAAGCAGAGCAGCATACAGAACAATGGTAGTAGGGAATTTTTGTGCATGTATTTTATGGCATGCAATGATTCTCATGTCACTTCTACATATACCTATAGGGTTGACCACATATATCCCAAGAGGAGCTGGAAACCTCTGGGTCTGTTTTGTTGGGCAGCACATGTGCAAAACCAAACCATAAACCAGTTTTGCAGCAGACATATTAACTGTTTGCAGACAGCAGCTTCCAGCAAAACTAGTTGCACAACTTGGCGTCACATCACACGTTGCAGAGCTGGCAAACACACCATGCATCAGGTGCAGGGCTCTGCATGATGCTGAGCAAAAATAAATGCATTAGTTACCTCATATCTTTCTGGGTTCACAGCAAAATCACATGGTTAATATTTGGGGAATGTGCTGATCTGGAATGTGTGACTTGCTTGTTACTTGAACTCATTAATATTCTCACCTTCCATTGTGATTAGCAGAGGTCAATAAAGAGATTCAGTCCCTATGTAAGTTACAAATGCACAGTAGATACCCACCCTGATTGGATATGCCCTAATCGTGCTTTTTTTCTTTCTCTGGTTTTGTCTATCTCTTAAATTTAAACAATTGAGTTAAGCCACACAGTACCCTGCACAGAGGTAAGAGTAATTTCCCCAGACTGTTGTGTACTTTCTTGAGTTGTGGTTGGGATCTCAGGAGTAACAGTTTCCTCAGTTGTGCTTATTGTTTGGGTGGTTCCTTCTGTTGTCAACAATGTTGCAGTGGTTCCTTCTGGTGTTGTAGAATATGTGTGAGCTGCCAAGAGACGAAGATAATTTTGAGTTTCATAAAGATAAAGTCCAGAAGTGATAACTTTTGGATTGTGTCTATGCACAAAGGTAGCTTTTTTGGTGCAGCTCCAGGATGGAAAGAATAGATTCATCTCATAGTTCCCATGTCCTTGAGTGATGTCAACTTTGTGGAGTGGATAGACTAGGACTGGGGAGACCCACAATAAAACCCCACTAAGTTATAGAGCCCATTGGGTAATCTTGGATCAGTCTTTCAGTCTAACCTACCTCACATGGTGGAAAAAAAGAGGGTGGGGAGAAGAATGTGTGTCATCTCAAGCTCTTTGGGGCACACATTGGATATAAATGGAATAACTTACTAAATTAACTGGACATTTAACAAGGACTCAAAGGGCAGTCCTGGAAACTTGGAACATGTAGCACTTCATGTAGTTTCTCAAGACTTCTTTCCATCTGAAAAGCAGCCTCTCTGACAAGCCTATCTATGAACTTGAAACTCCAAACAGCCATAGGATGAAAATAAACATTCCTCAAGAAGCCTTGGGCATGCATGGAAGGACTCTCATGCTGCAACAAGGCTCGTTGGCTCCTGCAAATTATTTTTGCAATATTTCTTTTTTAAATGTCAGACCCTTTTGTACAGCCCCCCCCCATTGTACTACTTTCACTACTGTTATGCTAATTCAAAGAAGCACCCTGTGTTGAGAGCCACTTTTGTTAGCATGGAGTGCACCATTCATGTGATGAATGGCAAATCACCATGTTAAATGCAAAACCACTTCCGCATCCCACGGAGGTGGTGTTGTGGGCTTGCCTCGACCGAACTCTCGCGATGGGGGTTGAGAGCTCAGCCCCCTCGCGAGGTGGGAGTTCCCGCCTCCGTCAGACCCGGGTCGATCAATAGGGTCGGCCGGGAGGCGGGGCTTCCCCTCCTTTAAGCAAGTCAGAGGCAGGAACTGAGCCTCTTCTTCCCCGGCTCCCTGGAGGGCCACAGTTTGGGGATGCCTGTTTTAGTGCTTAAGCTGTAAGGGGAAAAGGTGCTGGGAGCACTAGCTTGCCTAGATCAGTCCTTTGGACCTAAAAACACGACTTTTTAGTTCTCAGAGTTTGAGAACTATCTTTCTTTGGTTATTTAGTATTAATGGGAAAACACACTCCGCATGCTCAGAGGTATTTTCAAACCTGTTTTCATTTTATGCATTTCAGAACTGATCCATGGTGAGATCATCTGGGCTCTCACAGACCACATTTACCTGAACAAATAACACCTGCATCTTCACTGTGATTGCAGTTATTATTATAAAATCCTTGATGGTAGCATTCTCCCAGACTTGTCTCATTTCCATCACAATCCACATTATCCAGAACAATATCTCCTGTGCCTGGGCCAAAAAAAGCACCTCCCAGAGCCGAGACGGCTTCACCGCAACCAAGTTGCCGGCATACAACAGCTGCACCTCTTTCATTCCAGGTGTCATCACACACTGTTCCCCATTGCCCGTCAGAATACACTTCAACGCGGCCTTCACAGTTTGAGCGTCCACCGACCAACTGGACAGGCAAGTAACCTGTTGAAGACACAAACAGCAGGAATGTTGAATTGTGAATCAGACGGAGGTATTTGGCATGAAAAGGAAGCCTGATAGGATTATTTGCATTCCCAAGTTTCCAACAGGGAAATCCAGAGTAGACAATTTCAGACCTGATGCCACTCCAGGTGTGGCGGAGGTGGGTATGGTTTGCACAGTGCTATAATAGGGAGATTCTATAGCCAAGAGATTATGCAATTTAGGATTTTGTTTCACTTTCCTCCCACAGTACTTGAGCACAAGATGTAAAATAGCCCTTCCGTGATCATCACGTGCCCTTTGCATGAGGAAGGACACGTTTGGATCAAAGCCATTGCAGCTTCACAAATACCGTACAGTTTGGCATACTCTTCAGGTACAGAACACAAAAGAGACACTGTTCCTGGAGGGCTTACAATCTGCATCAGATGAAAAAGCAAGGAGAAAGGTTAGAGAAAGAAAGAGAGTGGGGGAGAGAAAAGTCATGTAGAAATGGAGAAGTTGAAAAAGAGAAGCAAAAAGAGCAGGAAATGCTTTTGCTAAAGAGGTTACTATGAAAGGCATGGAAGAAAAGGAATTACTCTGACGATGGGAGCAGGTCATTTAGCACTGTGCATTGTGGGTAGGATAACAAAAGATAGGGAAAATGCAAAAGACAGGGGAAAATGCAGCTTACGTCAACAAGCAGAAACAAAGCAGATTGTTATCACTACCACGGAGAGCAGAATAGCCCTACTCCTTTAGGGATATTCTCACTGACAGCATGTAATACTCTTCACAGCCAAGGCATAACAAGAGCTCATCATGGGAAAGTGAAGTGTGCTTCTTCCAAGTGAAAGAAGACTTGCAAGAAGCAAATAATAATAAAAAAGAACTGTATGGCATGAATGACATCAGGCATGAATGATATTATCACTACCACCCCCTAGAACCCCAAGGATGAACCCAACTAATATAAGCCCTAGCCAGCATAGTCAGTGGCCAGCGATAATGCGAGCTGCCATCCAACAATTTATGGAAGGTCACAAATTCCCCTGTCTCTTCCCAGGATGTAATTGAAATCCCACTGGTTGCAACCTAGAAAGGAACATCCAACAATCTGACAAACACTCTCGCCTATACCACAAATAAACAGACTCACCTGTTGGTTGATTTCCAGCCTCTGTGAATAAAGAAACAGAAATTGTTATTTTTATGGTTACTGAACTGTGTAAAAATCACAGTGCTGTTTGTATGTGATTTTAATGAAAATCCTTCTAGTTAAGCATGCTGCCCTGATATCTCTTCTACTCTCATGTTGCATTGATGAACATGATCCCACGGGGTTGTGATTAGTGCCATGTAGTTGTGCATTGCTGTGTATTGTATTGTTGCATTTTTATAAATTCATTTTTATTACAAAACTGAAATAAACACATGTCATTGATATTTACTGTAGGTTAACTGAATTATATAACTATCAAGACACAGAGTTAACCTTTTAATAGCTTTCTGCTGTCTCTTGCTTGCAACTCCCCACCCTTGTCATTAGAAATTACAAGTCTGTCATAGCTCAGTTCCAGATGAATTGGCATTTCTGTGCCCTATTCCATCAAAATATCTGCTTCCTTGGGATATCTCAGGTTTCATAACAGTAAAAGAGTTTAGTACTGGTCATGCTTGACCTGCCTGTGCATTGGAAGCTATACTCTTTGATCCTCAGGCAGGCATCCAAATATTCTAATTGTCCACAGTCATTTGTTCTGTATGCAACATAACCCTATTCAAATTGCAGTCCCAATCATTTAACTCTCTGATTGTTCAAATTGTATTACACCCAAACCACCTGAATAAATGGAAATTGTCTTGTGCCTAAGTAGGTAATTTGTCTGCTTGCAACCAGGGATAAGTAAATTCATAATTTTTAGTCCCTCGTTTTTCCAATATTAAGTTCAGTTCTCCACTTTTCCACATCAGCTTATATATATGTATATTTAAATTCTCATGAAAACCCACTGGCAATTTAGTGTGAATTTCTTCTAATATATACATTGTTGTATGCAGTTTTACTTGATATACACAATTTTTCAAGGTATTTTCTCAAAATATAATGATTGGATGTTATTTTAGCTAATATATACATGTTCACACATACTTTGCCTGGTATATTTTTTTTGTACATATTTCATGATGACAGAACAGTATTGCAAAGTTGAATAAACACAAGTTTCACAAAGAGCTGCTTTTGGGTCTGCATGCTGTTTCAGAAAATATGAATTACTTGGTTTTCCTATTTGAATTGAATCTAATTTCTTCCCCATCCCTACTTGTAACACCATTCTGTCATGTGTTTGAAGTTTGTTTGCAATTGAAAAACCCTACATAGTGCACAGAGAGGTGTTACCTGAGCAGACGACGCTGATGTCTTCATTGTGCCCACAGTCATTTACCAACCATGTAGCATGAGGACAGTCCCAGAGGTGGAGTTCACTTCCTGTGCAGTTCACATCGTCCAGGAGTATGGGTCCAGATCCTCGGCCAAAATAAGACCATCCATACACCGTGGTTGCCTCTCCACACTCAAGTTGTCTGCACACTACGTGTGCATTTTTCTTATCAAAGTTGTCATCGCAAACAGTCCCCCAAGTTCCTTCGTAGTTGACTTCAACTCTCCCAACACACCTGTTCCATCCATTCACTAAACGCAACTGCTGAGCACCTTTGTAAAAGAAAAAAAGGAAAGATTTGTTAAGTTAAATGCAAGTATACCAGCTCTATAATGTTCTGTATTATAAGGAAACATAAAGTCTGCAAGTTGATTGAGTATTTGGGGGCAGTGTGGGAGATGGTGGACACATACAAGTTTTATGATGCCTTAATTCCTGGGAAAACTTATTTTACCCGCATAAATCTGTAGACAGGATTCCACAGGAGCAATTGGGTGAACTTCATTAACAATCTAAAGGGACAGATTCTACCTCCCTCCACCAATGTACAGCCTGATAAAAAACTACTCATTGTTGCATATTCATCTGACCCAAATCTATTCCTCGACTCATAATTGCCAGCCTTTAAAATAGCCTTTCTTTAAACATCAACACACTGCTAAGGCTTTTATGCACATTAATGGGTAAAGTGTAATTTGCCCATGGGAATCACCAGTGAAGGTGGATAAAGGTAAAGGGACCCCTGACCATTAGGTCAAGTCGTGACTGACTCTGGGGTTGCGGCACTCATCTCGCATTATTGGCCGAAGGAGCTGGTGTACAGCTTCCAGGTCATGTGGCCAGCATGACAAAGCTGCTTCTGGCGAACCAGAGCAGCACACGGAAACCCTGTTTACCTTCCCGCTGTAGCGGTACCTATTTATCTACTTCTACTTTGACGTGCTTTCGAACTGCTAGGTTGACAGAAGCTGGGACCAAGCAACAGGAGCTCACCCCATCGTGGGGATTCGAACCGCTGACTGTCTGATCGGCAAGCCCTAGGCTCTGTGGTTTAACCCACAGCACCACCCGCGTCCCAGTGAAGGTGGGACACAGTCCTAATATTTAAGATACTTAAATTTGGCCTCCTGCAGCTTTCGTCTGTTCACAGAAGGCTTTTGATCCAGTGGAGAAATGACACTGGTGAAATAGGTGAGGAGACTCCCCCCCACTATTCCTTCTGCATAATTTCCTTCCAAAATCTGAAGGGCTGGAGGAACCTCTGGAAGAGCACAGCTGCAGGAGGAAGGAGGAATTGGCAAAAAATTACTCCCTTCTTATTTCCATTGGTGGGAGCATCCTGGGCAGAATTCTGCCAGTTGAGGGTAAGTCTGAGTACAACCCAGTTTGCCTGAATACTCAGTTTTTATAATACATATCCCTGGACTTTTCATCCTTGGAGTTCTATCCTTTTGTTCCTGTATGCATGGAACCAAGAGATAAAATTTAATAATAGTTTTAGTATACTTAATTGCTGAGTGGTTTCCTGCACAGTTGAATAGGCTCAGCTGCCTACCAGTTCCATGCCGGCCCACTTTTGCTGGAATTTAAGCAGAGAAGCAACCCATCCCCAAGCCCAAGGCAATAAAAGCACAGTACCTGATTCATGTAGGAGAGCAGAAGGCATCAACAGTATCCAAAATAAGCATATCTGGGCACCCATGTTTCAGGTGGGTTTCTGCTAAAATAAAGAAACGGTGAATTTCAGAATTTATAAGCATTCTCACCTGCTCCGGAAAGCATGTGGTTTGCAATTTGATCTTTCTCCTTGAACTCCCAGATCTATGTCACGGAAGTCCGGGATATTTTCATTTCACAATCCATATCCCTGGAAATAGACAGTTACTGATTATTATTGCTTTGGAGAAGCCAGTGGGAACATCAGTGTTCAACACTCAATAGATCACATATAATGCCATCTGATTTAACTGCTCCAGGAAATACTAGTGTCCCCCCCCCCCGAGGTATAGGTGTTGTTTAATCTGCTTTCCAAATGCCAGCATGTTATCCTAGATGTAGAGATAGAGTGCTCAGGTGAGAAAAGAGAAAGGCTCCTTTTACCATTAATAATTGTGTAGATGAGGGAATTTCAGCAAACCTTGCTTGTGTGACAACTATTAATTGCATTTCCTCTGCCTTAGTTTATTTATCTATCTAGATTTGTAGGCCACCCTTCATCACTTATACCGATCTCAGAGCAGTTTTCAGAATATTATAACATAAACAACAGCTACAGAAACACACTTCAGTTAAAACAATAATCAAAACTAACAAAACCACAGAAGAGCCCATGTTTTTTTGGGTGGCAGAGCTGCATTGCAGAGTTGGAGCAGTACCATGTTTCAAAGAATGGCTGCTTTTCAGTTCCCATATTGTTCCAGAAAGTACAAATTAGTTGGTTTGCCCATTTGAACTGAATCTAATTTCTCCCCCATTCCTCCTAACATTCTCCACAGAATAGGTACACATTTTAATGTCCAAGAAAGTGTTTGGCTCTAAACCAGAGGTGGGAAACCTTTTCCAGCCCAAGGGCCACATTATTTCATCTTCTGGGGGCCACACACCAGTGGAGGGCAATTTCCAGAAGAAAAATGGGCGTGGCTAGTGGTAGTGGATGTGGTCAGAGGCAATAGTAGGTGTAACAGCAATTGTGACGCTAACCCTTGCATAGGAGGCTGCATGCTAAGTACACAAAAACCAGATGTTTCTATACACCCAACTCCCACCTGGCAGACATTTATCCACCCAGTAAGAAGCTATACAGTGCAAAGTGCAAAGACATAGTCAAGTAAACCACGTAAGGAGAAATCAGAGTAGGACTGGTGAGTGTGTGTGGCCTGGGCGGGTGCGGACAGACAGGATCCTGAGGCCTGGAGGGTCCATACTACTGAGCAAACTACAAGAAATCCTGCTGAGATAAATCAAGTTTTGTTTGGGACTAATCCACAAAAAACAGGTGTTGGTGACTGCAGTCTTTATTTGCCAAGTCTTGCTCAATAATAGAGAGAAAAGCTGATCTTGAGCAGATAAGCATGTGAGCTGGGAAATTCCAGCTTCAAGCTTTGCCTCACTCCTTAACTCACTACATGGTCACAGGTGAGCTGCCGTTCTTTCAACTTCGCCCCACCCTAATCTGCAATCTAGAATAAGAATGCTGACATTCTTTATGTGGTAGTATGAAGATTCCTGAGATGTAGGGGGGAAGCTGAGGTTGGAAAGTGCTGAATAAATGCTAAGAATTATTTCAACACCACATTTCTATTTCAAAACGGATTTGTCATATACCTGTACGTTACAAGTTGATTTGGCCTCATGCTAGTTTCCCACTTTTGATTTTGTTGGAAGAGATAAATGCCTGGTCCCCAAGTGCCCTAGAACATGTGGAAAACAAGTCCATATTCAGAAAGGGTGGCAACCTAATAGATGTGCATTAATCCTCCCCCCTCCCCACAGCTGCTACCGCATTGCTTCCGGAGGACCTCTTACATGGCTTGGGGGAGCGCAGAGGATTGCAGTGTGAAGGACAAGGCTGGAAAGCCTCATTCCACAAGCAGAACACCAATTGCTCTGCTAGAGATTGCAGGGGCCAAATTGGATAAGGCACCATTCATGCCTCTAGCAATTTTCTGAATAGCTTTTTGAAAAGTAAATAGCAGGTGTAGACCTCCAACCTAGATCAGAGGAGAAAATGGCTCACCCAGTAGAGTGGAGCTTCAAGACTAGTTCTCAGCAGGTGTGTTGCTGACACTTATGGAAAGGGTCAAGGCGGCGAGGAGGTCAGCATGGTGCAGGTCAGGGGTCCCCAAACTAAGGCCCGGGGCCAGATGCGGCCCAATCGCCTTCTAAATCCGGCCCGTGGACGGTCTGGGAATCAGCATGATTTTACATGAGTAGAATGTGTTCTTTTATTTAAAATGCATCTCCGGGTTATTTGTGGGGCCTGCCTGGTGTTTTTACATGAGTAGAAGTGTCCTTTTATTTAAAATGCATCTCTGGGTTATTTGTGGGGCACAGGAATTCATTCATATATCTTTTCAAAATAACTCCTATTCATTAATTTGAATGGGTCTACACTAACTTGTCTGACTACCACTCATTGTAGAACATAAATATTTGGTTTATTTGCAGATACAATTGGTGAATGCATTGAATTTGGGAACTAGGGCCTAATCCCCCACTCCCACCTCTGCATTTCCTTCCTTCTATTCTAAATCTTATGAGCTCAATGACATGAATGGGTATGTTGTCCATACTGCATCACAACCAAGCTGCTCTGGTGTAAGGAACAAGATATTGACATCATAAAGAAAATTGCAAATGCAAAGAACAATAAATACTGGGCATTTTGGCTTCTTGCAGAGGCATGTAACTCAGGGTAAAAATACAACAAAGGTGCTTAGTCATTAATCCAGATATGATAGACAGATTTAATTTAAATAAGCAAAAGTGGGAAGGAGTGCAGGTGACATCAAGGCTGACCTTTGTGGACATGGCATGATTGTTAAAATGTTTCCTGTAATAACACCTGTTTTGAAAATATCAGTCAAGCCTACCTATGAAACAAAGGTGGCTTGTTAAAGTTTAGTTGATTGGCAGGAATCGGCTCTTTCTCTCTGTGTGTGTTGCTCAGTGTAGGAAATCCTGGGAACTACCTGTTCTTTCTGCCTTTCAAGACTTCCTTTCAATGCTTGAAATTAAACACGTGCCATATATATGAATGGGAATACAGTACAATTGCCAGTATTCCTTGCCTTTTAGTGTTTGGATTGCAAACTTCACCTTGTAAGAATAGGGCAACCTGAAGTATTATCCTACCCTATAATCTGGGGTGTTTTCCCCAAACCATGTCCATCTGCAGGTACCAGACACACATGTTTCTCCCTCTTTTTCTGAGAAAGGAATGTGGTAAAAAGTTTCCCATTTATGATGCTGAGTTTCTATGAATTTCCCCTCAAATTTAAAGAAGTGCATAATTCTGGTGAATGTTTAAAAGCGACACAATAGTATCTCTTTAAAATTTCTGCTGGCAAAGTTCCCACTCAAAAGAACACGTTGATGTTTTTTCAGCACTTCAAGAAGAGGTGAAGAGGTTTGGCCTTTATCATTAACCCTGGCCTGTTGAGCTAGGAAGGATCAGGAAATGTCCCCAATAGATCTTGCATAAAGAAGCAGGAAGAAAATCCTGGAAGGTCATCAAGAATTTATTCCCTGGGTATTTAACTGACACAATGGAGGGCGAGCTCTTTTTGTTTCAGGGCCAAAGTAGGCCAGACTCCAGACGCACCATTAGCAATTGCATGAATGGCTTTTCCTCCCTTTTGTAGCAAGTAATGGCAAAGTAGCCTGGTTTTTGCAGGTTTAAAAGTACAGTAGTACCTCAGAAGTTGGACGGAATCCACTCCTGAAGTCCGTTCAACTTCCAAAACGTTCAAAAACCAAGGTTTTGGATTGGCTGCAGAAAGCTCCTACAGCTAGTCAGAAGCCATGGGAGTCGCATCGGACATTCGGGTTCCAAAGAACGTTAGCAAACTGGAACATTCACTTCCGGGTTTGAGGCATTCGGAAGCCAAGGTACGACTGTATCAGTATCACACACAATCTCTCTGAGGCCCTGCAACAAACTGTTGAAATGTGGAGTGTGGATCTATTAACCCTCTGAATCCTGAGTTCCACAGCAATCACTCAGCATTTTGTCCCCACCGAGCATGCTTTCTCCTCCTTGGGCTCTTTGATGTTGGGGAGAGGGGCACCCAGTCCCAGCTGCATTGGAATCCTGAAATTCTCCATTGATTTCTATGGGAAGATCTCACTGGATACACTTAAAAGTAGCATCTAGTCCATGTGGGAAGCCCTTCATCACAGTTGCAGGCCCTGCGTGGAGCAGCCACCATGGGGAAGGAATGTTAAGCAGCAGCCCCCGCTTCTGTAAGAACAGATCTCAGGGTAAAAGATGAGAGAAACTGAATGTGTCCCATGCTGCTATTTCACACTGAGTAATAATAAGATCTTGGAAGTGAAAGCCGCCGTGTGTGGTTGAAACATTAAAGTATTATGTTTTTGCCTTTATCTCTGAGCATCTAGAAGAGGTCACCCAGGCTAGAAAAGTTCAAGCATGCAATAGCTATGGAGAGGTTTCCTTGCCGTGATGTTGCCCAATGTGGGTAATTTAATCTTTAGGCTATGATTTGTTTCCTGTACTCAATTCTGCTGAGCATTCTAGTTTATAGTGTATGAAACGTGTTACACAATATATTTGTTTTCCCATGCATAGAAGGAACCTGATCTATCCAAGTGAGAGATAACTTCTGATTATGCGTCTTAATCAAGTAGTTTGTTGCCTTATATTATTTAGCAGATTGAGGCTCACTCAGCTCCAAAGGATAAGATGCCACCCACTGCTCTTTCACCCCAAAGAGATTAAGGCTCTGATCTTGTAGGTGCTCAGTGGGACTTATTTTTGAATAGACATGTATAGATAGGTCTGTGTTGTTAGTTTCACAAGATATCTAGAAAATGGAAGATGGAACTATATTGATTAGATTCTTCCTAGATAGGTAGAGTGTTGGTTGTTTCTTTTGTTTTACCTGTAAGACAGTGCGTGTCTGGATCCCTTTTCCCACCATACATGCACCAGCACAGGGGCTAGAAAACAAGTGTTAAGATCTAGTAATGCAAGACAAGTCTGGTCTCCTGTTGCTCTCATTTGTTTAAGTGCCCACTAGGTGGCATTGTTCAGCCATAGAAAAACCATTTATATGGGGACCCTAGGAAATCCAGAAAATTAGAACTCTTCTTTCCTTTTCCTTCCCTTATTCATACCGTGTTTCTCATATTATAAGACATGTCTTATATTTATTTTTTCCTCAAAAACACACACTATGGCTTATTTTCAAGGGATGTCTTATTTTTTTCCTCCTCCTCCTGCCGTGGCCAGCATTGCTGCTGCGCCTATCACTATGTCTTATTTTCGGGGTATGGCTTATATTCCTTGAATGCTTAAAAATCCTGCTATGGCTTATTTTATGGGTATGTCTTAAAATATGAGAAACAGGGTATTTTGAGAATGGTTTAGTGTTGGGACATCAGTGTGTGGAAATGAAAACAGGGGTCTCTTATCTGTAAGCCATGTTGTATGAGGAATTTGATTTCTTTTCCAAAGTGCTTAGTAAATTTCTAGTGCTATGTATAAATGTGAGCTACTGAGTACAGGTGGATGATGCTTTGTTAGCTGGAAGAGCAGTAGGTTGCTACACAGTATGTTCCTGTTAGAAAATCTCCACAATCCTATAAATGTATACCCAGAAGAGAAGTAAGACTCATTGAGTTGAATGGAACATACTCCCATGTAAGTGAATATAGGGCTGAAATCTTTAGGTCATCTATGTTGACTCCCAGTGCACCAATAATTTATTTTAGGACATAGATAAGAATGCAGGGTGTTCACTGATTCAGCATCATTGGCTCTGCTACTTGGCCATGCTGGAAGGGGCTGATGGGTATTGCAGCCCACAACATCTGGAGGGTGCAATGCTAGCTACCCATGATCCAATCGAAAAACAGGAGGGCGAGTGCTTCATAACACCATGAGACCATATAACACCAGTCTTGAAAGACCTACATTGGCTCCCAGTATTTTTCTGAGCACAATTCAAAGTGTTGGTGCTGACCTTTAAAGCCCTAAACAACCTCGGCCCAGGATACCTGAAGGAGCGTCTCCACCCCCATCATTCTGCCCGGACACTGAGGTCCAGCACTGAGGGCCTTCTGGTGGTTCCCTCCCTGGAAGAAGCCAAGTTACTGAGGGCCTTCTGGTGGTTCCCTCCCTGGAAGAAGCCAAGTTACAGGGAACCAGGCAGAGGCCTTCTCGGTAGTGGCACCTGCCCTGTGGAATGCCCTCCCACCAGATGTCAAAGAGAACAACAACTACCAGACTTTTAGAAGACATCTGAAGGCAGCCCTGTTTAGGGAAGCTTTTAATGTTTGATGGATTATTGTAATTTTATTATTTTGTTGGAAGCCGCCCAGAGTGGCTGGGAAAACCGAGCCAGATGGGTGGGGTATAAATAAATCACTACTACAACTACTACTACTACTATAAACATTGCAACCCAGCAGTGTCTATCTCTCAGCAGAATGGACACCAATGGCAGATTTCTCCTTTTTCTGCATGCCTCATATTGGACACAACCCAGTAAAATTAAAAGAGAGAATATCCAGGAACATGAAGGATGAGATAATTTTTAAAGGGTAAAGGTAAAGGTAAAGGGACCCCTGAACATTAGGTCCAGTCGTGACTGACTCTGGGGTTGCGGTGCTCATCTCGTGTTTATGGCCGAGGGAGCCGGCGTACAGCTTCCAGGTCATGTGGCCAGCATGACAAAGCCGCTTCTGTGAACCAGAGCAGCACACGGAAACACCGTTTACCTTCCCGCTGTAGCAGTACCTATTTATCTACTTGCACTTTGACGTGCTTTCGAACTGCTAGGTTGGCAGGTGCTGGGACTGAGCAACAGGAGCTCACCCCGTCATGGCGATTCGAACCACCAACCCTCTGATCGGCAAGCCCTAGCCTAGTCTCTGTGGTTTAACCCACAGCGCCACCTGCTTTTAAAGGGTAGCATCGCATAAAAGGCCAGGTTAGTGTAAGGTTACCAGATTTTTTTCAATGAATCCGGGGACGCTTTTCAATTTCAACAGGAATGATAGGATTTTGTCAGGGGACTGATTTGTAAATCTGGTCACTGTCCCCGAGAAACGGGGACGTCTGGTAACCTTAAGTTAGAGACTCATGGGAGAAGCGGTCTGTGACAGAGGCACTTATGGTCTCAATCAGGCAAAGCAGAGTCATATCAGCACCTTGGACAGAGCAATGTTTAAGTGTTCTGGCTGGAGCCTTTCCCATTACACTCAGCTTGTGTTGGGTCCTATGGTTTGAGGGCAATGGTTCCTGCTCAGCAAAAAAAGGCTCAGTATCAATTTTTGGTCAAACCAGTCTCCTCCCTGAAGCTGCTATTTGCATAGGAAGGGAGGTCTCAGTTGGTACCACTGATGTATGTGGTGGACATATTTATATTTCAGACATGACCTTTTGGATACAGTATATAAATTATTTTTAAAAAATAGGGGAAGTCATACTTCTAAATTCTCCCCATTTCTTGCTCTGACTTTTTGGACAATCTATTTTAAAAAGAGCATCATTGTTTGGATTCCTAGATCACGGTCTGCAGTTTCTTGATGATGGACTTCTGGCAAGTGATGGACTGCACCTCACAAAAGTTGGGAGGAATGTTTTTGCCACAAAACTCAAAAACCTCATCAGGAGGGCTTTAAACTGACTTATGTGGGGGAGGGAGACAGTGGTCCTGAAGGTAGGAGTCTATCAAATGCTGAAGATGATCATCCAAATGTCAAGGACCAAATGGAGCAAGCAGCATGCAGACCTAGTGGTGGGACGAAAATATCCTTAAATAAGAGACATGGGGGAATGATCAACGGTCTTCAATGTCTGTATACTAATGCACAGAGCATGGGAAATAAACAAGATGAACTTGAGCTCTTGGTACAGCAAACTAAATATGACATAATAGGCATCACTGAAACCTGGTGGGATGAGTCTCATGACTGGAATGTAGTAATAGAGGGATACAATCTATTTAAGAGAAATAGACCAAACAGGAAAGGAGGAGGAGTAGCTTTATATGTTAGGGATATGTATACCTGTGAAGAGATCCAGGATTTAAAACTTCAAAGCCAAATTGAGAGTATCTGGGTCAAAATTAAGGGAGAGAAAAACAACAGTGATCTCATTGTGGGAGTTTACTATAGATCCCCAAGCCAAACTGAGGACACAGATGATGCCTTCCTGGAACAGATGGCCAAGCATTCCAAAGGAAGTGAGATAGTAGTAATGGGGGATTTCAACTATCCTGATATTTGTTGGATGTCAAACTCAGCCAAGAGCATAAGGTCGAACAGATTCCTCACTGGCCTTGCAGACAACTTCATTGTCCAGAAAGTGGGAGAAGCAACAAGAGGATCAGCCATTTTAGATCTGGTCCTAACCAATAGTGATGACTTGGTTAGTGGGGTAGAAGTGGCAGGATCATTAGGTGGGAGTGACCATGCTCTTCTGGAGTTTATTATCCAGCGGAAAGGAGCAACCAAGCATACTAAGGTCCAAATTCTAGACTTTAAGAAAGCCGACTTCAGAAAACTTAGGGAAACGCTGGGTGAAATCCCATGGACAGTAATACTAAAAGGGAAGGGAGTTCATGATGGTTGGGAGTTTGTTAAAAGGGAGATATTAAAAGCACAACTTCAGGCAATACCAATGAGACGGAAACATGGAAGGTGCCTAAAGAAGCCAGGCTGGCTATCTAAAGAACTTTTGACTGAGTTAAGATTTAAAAGGGATATGTACAAAAAATGGAAAAGGGGGGAAATCTCCAGAGAGGAATTCAAACATATAGCCAGCACGTGTAGAGACAAAGTCAGAAAAGCTAAAGCACAGAATGAACTCAGGCTCGCCAGAGAGGTTAAAAGCAACAAAAAGGGCTTTTATGGGTATGTCCGTAGCAAAAGGAAAAACAAGGAAACAGTGGGGTCACTCAGAGGAGAAGATGGTGAAATGCAAACAGGGGACAGAGAAAGGGCAGAACTCCTCAATGCCTTCTTTGCCTCAGTCTTCTCCAAGAAAGAAAACAACGCCCGACCTGAAGAATATGGAGCAGATGATTCAGCAGGGGAAACACAGCCCAGAATAAGTAAGGAGGTAGTACAAGAATACTTGGCTAGTTTAGATGTATTCAAGTCTCCAGGGCCAGATGAACTACATCCAAGAGTATTAAAAGAACTGGCAGAGGTGATTTCAGAACCACTGGCAATAATCTTTGAAAATTCCTGGAGAACAGGCGAAGTTCCAGCAGACTGGAGGAGGGCAAATGTTGTCCCTATTTTCAAAAAGGGGAAAAGAGAGGACCCAAACAATTACCGCCCAGTCAGCCTGACATCAATACCAGGAAAGATTCTAGAGCAGATCATTAAGCAAACAGTCTGTGAGCACCTAGAAAGAAACTCTGTGATCACTAAAAGTCAGCATGGGTTCCTGAAAAATAAGTCATGTCAGACTAATCTGATCTCATTTTTTGACAGAATTACAAGCCTGGTAGATGAAGGGAACGCTGTGGATGTAGCCTATCTTGATTTCAGCAAGGCCTTTGACAAGGTGCCCCATGATATTCTTGTAAAGAAGCTGGTAAAATGTGGGCTAGACAATGCTACCATTCAGTGGATTTGTAGCTGGATTACTGACCGAACCCAAAGGGTGCTCATCAATGGCTCCTCCTCATCCTGGAGAGTAGTGACTAGTGGGGTGCCACAGGGTTCTGTCTTGGGCCCAGTCTTGTTCAACATCTTTATCAATGACTTGGATGATGGGCTTGAGGGAATCCTGAGCAAGTTTGCAGATGACACCAAGTTGGGAGGGGTGGCTAACACCCCAGAGGACAGGATCACACTTCAGAATGACCTTAACAGATTAGACAACTGGGCCAAAGCAAACAAGATGAATTTTAACAAGGAGAAATGTAAAGTGCTACACTTGGGCAAAAAAAATGAAAGGCACAGATACAGGATGGGAGACACCTGGCTTGAGAGCAGTACATGTGAAAAGGATCTAGGAGTTTTGGTTGACCACAAACTTGACATGAGTCAGCAGTGTGATGCAGCAGCTAAAAAAGCCAATGCAATTCTGGGCTGCATCAATAGGAGTATAGCATCTAGATCAAGGGAAGTAATAGTACCACTGTATTCTGCTCTGGTCAGACCTCACCTGGAGTATTGTGTCCAGTTCTGGGCACCACAGTTCAAGAAGGATACTGATAAGCTGGAACGTGTCCAGAAGAGGGCAACCAAAATGGTCAAAGGCCTGGAAACGATGCCTTATGAGGAACGGCTTAGGGAGCTGGGTATGTTTAGCCTGGAGAAGAGAAGGTTAAGGGGTGATATGATAACCATGTTCAAATATATAAAAGGATGTCATATAAAGGAGGGAGAAAGGTTGTTTTCTGCTGCTCCAGAGAAGCGGACACGGAGCAACGGATTCAAACTACAAGAAAGAAAATTCCACCTAAACATTAGGAAGAACTTCCTGACAGTAAGAGCTGTTCGGCAGTGGAATTTGCTGCCAAGGAGTGTGGTGGAGTCTCCTTCTTTGGAGGTCTTTAAGCAGAGGCTTGACAGCCATCTGTCAGGAATGCTTTGATGGTGTTTCCTGCTTGGCAGGGGGTTGGACTGGATGGCCCTTGTGGTCTCTTCCAACTCTATGATTCTATGATTCTATGATTCTATGATTCAATTGAGCTCATGTCAAGTGCTTGTTGTGAGATGAACATTGCAAACCAATGTGCACAGTAAAAAGTGTGACAGAAACAACAATACCAAGCAGCAACAACAGCAATACATTCTTGTGGCACACCACAATTGTGAATATGAACTGGAGAGTCTCCCATTAGCACAGAGAACTGAAACATATACATATTTATGAGATGCTTTTATTAAAAAGGCTAATAATTGCACAGTCAATATGCTCAGAGCTGATAGAAACCAGATTAAAGTCGCCCATGAATCAATTAATTTTGGCATTCTGAAGTGACTGTCTGCAAGATCAACCAGATGCAATAGGTGTATCAAAAGTACCAGTGTGCTCACATCTTAATTTTCAAATGGAAATTATGAAGTCCGCCCTGAAGAAAAGAATGAACAAATAATGCCATGAATGACTAAAATAGGTGTCAAACAGCAGATTTTCTGGACAAATTCAGAAGATTTTGTCTAAGGATTAAGACAAAGGATGTGAAAAATCTAAGGATTTTCACATAAACTATCTTAACAGTTTAAATTTATCATGTTAAAATACTGAGGCTTCTGCACTGAGGACAGCATCCCAGGAGCCATTGGATTTTGTCTGACTCAGTTTCTACTGGTGGAGAGGTTGACCTTTGTAGAGGGGGGTTCTCCTATGAATGGCTCACTAGAGCAGTGTTTCTCAACCAGTGTGCCTCCAGATGTTTTGGGACTACAACTCCCATCATCCCTAGCTAGCAAGACCAGTGGTCAGGAATGATGGGAGTTGTAGTCCCAAAACATCTGGAGGCACACTGGTTGAGAAACACTGCACTAGAGCAGTGGCAGAAAGGTCTGCTGTTGGTGTTCTGGTGTTGGAGAATGCAAAAAGAGGGTGTTCTTGGGAAAGTCAGGAATAGAGCGAGGTAGGCTTTGGATTCCAAGTCCTCCCCATTTTCCCAATATGCACTCAAGAGAGGGGAAATTATGCCTGGATGCAGCATAAACAAGATTTGTCAGTGTGGAAGTGAACAAAGGGCAGTCAGTCTTGGAGACTGGAACTGAAAAAGAGACACAGAAGCCTATTTTTGCTTTCTGCGCTGGATCAAGTTCTATGGTGTTGGGAAGCCCCTCTCCTCTGGAAACCCAATAGAGGAGGAGTGAATGAATCCTGAGGACCTCATGTTCACGGAAAACATAATCTACCTCCAGTGACCTGAAGTCCAACGAAACCAAGCTAAGGGAACATGCTGGCACTCCTAAGACCAGAGAGAGAGAGAGAGAGAGAGAGAGAGAGAGAGAGAGAGAGAGAGAATGTGTATGTACACACATTTACACACATATATGCAAATACCACCCAGTACATGTATTCTGAGAGAGCCAGTGTGGTGTAGTGGTTAAGAGCGGTAGACTCGTAATCTGGTGAACCCAGTTCGCTTCCCCACTCCTCCACATGCAGCTGCTGGGTGACCTTGGGCTAGTCACACTTCTCTCAAGTCTCTCATCCCCACCTACCTCACAGGGTGTCTGTTGTGGGGGAGGAAGGGAAAGGAGAATGTTAGCCGCTTTGAGACTCCTTATGGTAGTGATAAAGCGGGATATCAAATCCAAACTCTTCTTCTTCTCCCACTCCTTGCAGGCTAACAGCAGTTTTATGATAGGTGGTTTAGATCAAGGAAAGGGACAGTGGTGACATGTACATCCCTCTATTACCATTGGTCCAATCAAAGTCTCTTAATAAAAAGGACTTGCAATAGATAGTTGCTTTAAAATATTTGTATTAACTTTCCCATAGCATTCTACAAAGATTCAAAAATCAAGTCACCTTTATAAGGAAAAAGTACTCAAGGAATACGCTTTCATTATACAGCTTTAGGTGACCGGCAAAAACGTTCCTTTTTAACCAGGCTTTGGTTGATTTGATTGACATCCTATGCCAGGCATCCCCAAACTGCGGCTCCCCAGATGTTTTCGCCTACAACTCCCATGATCCCTAGCTAAGAGGACCAGTGGGCAGGGATGATGGGAATTGTAGTCCAAAACATCTGGAGGGCCGAAGTTTGGGGATGCCTGTCCTATGCCATTTAAATTGCGTATTTTCTGGTTTTATATTTTGATTTTATTCTGTGAATTGCCATGAGACCCTTGGGTATAGGGCGGTATATAAATAATGATGATGATGATGATAATTGTAATAGTAGTAGTAATAAAAATACCTGAGCAGATGACACTGGCATCTTCATGATGACCACAGTTATGTGTTCCCCAACCTGCATGAGAACAACGAAGCAGGGAAGGTTCATTTCCTGTGCACTCCACATTGTCCAGGAGGATGTTGCCTGAGCCTTGACCAAAATGGGCGCTTCCTGGTGCTGACTGAGCTGGTCCACATCCAAGCTCTCTGCAGACCACTTGTGCATCATTCATGCTCCAAAGATCATCACAGACAGTCCCCCAGTTGCCATTATGATATACTTCAAGACGACCTTCACATTTGCTGCCTCCATTAACCAAACGCAAGGAATGTTCTTTGGGAGGTACAAAATACAGATTTGTTTGTTTGTTTGTTTGTTTTAAAAATGATACAATGAATCATTTACCATTAATCAGGACACATAAAATGTTTATTTAAACCTGATATTATTGGTGTGAAACATTAAATTGAGGAACATGTTGCTAGGCATATGCTTGACCTGGTATTTGCCAAAGACTGAATTGGTAATATTTGGTTGATTGGGAGTTTATTGTGAGTCCATTGCCATGGATAGATGACTCCAGAGTGGTTTAAAAGTCACTTCCCCTTCCCAGGGAACTCTGTAGCTCTGTGAGGAGAATAGGGGTCTCCTAATAACTCTCAGCACCCATGAAAACTACACTTTCCAGGACATGTTGGTGGTGGTGGGGAGCCATGGATGTTCAAAGTGGCATTATATTGCTTTAAATGTACAGTGCAGATGGGCCCTACATCTTAACCTTTTTATACCTTACCCAGCACAAACCATGAAGGAAATTCACTTTTATTAATAACAGACCACTTCTTGTTTAATTAAAACTGGAAATTTTGGTGGCTATTTTCTTTAATAATTCCACTATATGCTTCCCAAAGGAGTTTACAAAACTGCTTTTGATCTATTGGTTAGATCAGTGATCCTCAACCCCCGGGCCACGGACCTGTACCGGTCCGTGGATCAAGTGGTACCGGGCCGCCCAAGGAACATTTAAATACAATTAAATTAAAATTATTAAATCAAAACAATCTAAATAAAATATAAACAATCAACGTCCCCCCCTCAGCGGGCCGCGGTAAAAATCAAACGTCGACTGGTCCGCGGCGATAAAAAAGGTTGGGGAGCACTGGGTTAGATAACCCAGCCTAGAAATACCTGAGCAGATGACACTGGCATCTTCATGATGACCACAGTCATGTGTTCCCCAACCTCTGTGAGAACACTGAAGCAGGGAAAGTTCATTTCCTGTGCACTCCACATTGTCCAGGAGGATGTTGCCTGAGCCTTGACCAAAATGGGCATTTCCTGGTGCTGACTGAGCTGGTCCACATCCAAGCTCTCTGCAGACCACTTGTGCATCATTCATGCTCCAAAGATCATCACAGACTGTTCCCCAGCTGCCATTACGATATACCTCAAGGCGACCTTCACATCTGTTGCCTCCATTAGCTAATCTTAAAGTAGCTAAATTGGAAATATTTAAAAACGTATTTCTTATTGTCAAACAAGTCAAAAATATGTTGATTATTTCCTTTTCCCACCAATAAGATTAACTCAATTGTACAGTGAAAGTAAATAAAGACTCAATGGACATTAATTGTGCATATTGTACATTGTTCTATTAGATGGCACTGGAGATAGTTGCTTTGAATTAGAGAGGACTTACTGGCAGCTCTCAACACTGTTGGACTCCAACCCCTATGAGCCCCAGCCAGCATGGTCAGTAGCCAGGGATGATGGGAACTGTAGTTTAACAACACCTAGAAGGCTATATTTTAGCCATCCTGCTTTAAATACTTCCTTGTTTTTCCATGATTTTTTTCAGGAAAGCCAGGAAAGTTGAGGGACGTAGCCTGGTAATATCCTACACCTGCAATTCTCTGTTTCCCATTCCTTCTACTGACCAACTGAGCAGAAGCTTTTTGATTCCTGGAACTGGAGTGCAAGAAGCCTTGGTTGTGAGTCAAGGCCCCACTCCCCGCATTATTGAAGAAATAATACAAGTGGAAACCAGTATTTTAGGTTAATGGGCTAAAAAGGGCCACAACTTTATTGGTTACACTGTGAGTGGTATTGGCTTAGGCATTGGATCCGAACTGACTATACTTGACTCCTGCCCGCTCTGCAGGAAGTCACACAAGGTTAACAACCTGTAGGGAGAGCCTGTTGATGCAAATCACCTGGAAGCTCCCCCTAGTCACCAGAAGGTCAAGTCATGGCCCTAGCCACCACCTGGGCCTTGGACAGGAACAACAACCACTGGATTCCTTTAATGGAATAGCCCTCAAAGGGAGGGGTAGGTGATGGCCACAACCTCCCCTCCAACACACAACACATTTTCCAATGCCTAACCACCAAACTGATCCATGTGAGCAGGAAGCAAACAGAAGGAACCCCAGTCCTGCAGCTGCTTAAATGCGGCAAACCACGCCCCCCCGCCAGCTGGATTGGCTGACTGTGGGTGTGACGCAGGCTGGGGACTCCCTGTGACACAGGGGGCCTAGACATGCCCCCTGCCGAGCGCGGGAAGGTGAAACCTGCTCGCAGCCCCTCCCCTCTGGGAAGAGGGCCGACCTTCCCACCGAAACTTTGTGGGAAGTGAAAGCAATACACAGAATATACACACTCTTTCAAAAACCACTTAGTGTGCTGCCAGCAGTGTGCCACTGGAACCCCGGAGGGTTTCAACTCCCTTTGGCAAGCCCACTTCACAGAAGACTCCAGACCCAGGCAGAAGACTGGGTGTGAAAACTTTTTGGACTTTGTGAAGGCAGCTACCAAGGGCTTTTCTATTGGATTAAATGTCTTGGAATGGGGAGAATTTTGCTAATGCAGCAGGCTAAGGTGCATTTTTGCATTTTGGATTGTTTTAAGTATTTCAATGGTACTATTTTGATGGGTTTTCTGTTTTGCAACACCCATTTCCCCAGAGAAATCTAGCCAGATTAAGAAACTGAATTCCTTTAATGAGGACGGCAAGAGTTCTTAAGTAATACCTGAGCAAATGACACTGGCATCTTCAACATGGTTACAGTTATGTGTCCCCCAACCTCTGTGAGAACACTGAAGCAGGGAAGATTCGCTTCCTGTGCACTGTACATCGTCCAGGAGGATGTTGCCTGAGCCTTCACCAAAACGGGCACTTCCTGGTGCTGACAGAGCTGGTCCACATCCAAGCTCTCTGCAGACAACATGTGCATGATTCAGGTTCCAAATATCATCACAGACAGTCCCCCAGGTTCTATCATGATATACTTCAAGACGACCTTCACACTTGGTACCTCCATTAACCAATCGCAAGGGTGTTTCTTTGGGAAATATAAAAAAACCCTGTTTTAAACAAGAAAATAAAACTCTACATTTCAAAACTGGTCAAGAGACAGAGATGGTTCGATGACTGCAGTCCAGCCTTTGGTAACTTCCAGATTAGAATATTACAATGTATTCTCCATTAGAAAGCCCATGAGGAGCACTCAGAAATGTCAATCGATTGCATCAACCAGGTTCCTTCTTGGGGTTATCTGTAGAACTATGTTCTAAAAAGCTGCATTGGTTGCCAGTTTGTTTCCAGGCCCAACTGAAGGTGTTCACATTAATCTTTAAAATCCTAAAAGACTCTGATCACAAAACCTGAGACAACACCTCCTTCCCTACAGACTCACCCAAGTGTTAAGATTGCCAGATGGGGCCTCTTTGTAGTTCCACTACCCTCAAAGTCTTGGGGTGCTGGTTGCTCAAAAGAGGGCACTGTCTCTGGTAGCCTCTGTTTTGGGGAATTCCTTCCTTACAGAAGTGTGCCTGTCACCTTCAATAAGCAGGTTTCAGCAAGTGGTGAATGTGTGCCTCTTTACCCTGGCCTTTGAAACCTGAGATTTGTATTCTCAGGACCCACCCTATTCCCTTGATTGCATTTTAGTGAGGTAGATTAGCCTAGCCTAGGAATACCTGAGCAGATGACACTGGCATCTTCATGATGACCACAGTCATGTGTTCCCCAACCTCTGTGAGAACAGTGAAGCAGGGAAAATTCATTTCCTGTGCACTGCACATTGTCCAGGTGGATGTTGCCTGAGCCTTCACCAAAACGGGCACTTCCTGGTGCTGTCAGAGCTGGTCCACATCCAATCTCTCTGCAGACAATGTGTGCATGATTCAGGCTCCAAAGATCATCACAGACAGTCCCCCAGGTTCTATCATGATATACTTCAAGGCGGCCTTCACACCTGTTTCTTCCATTAACTAATCGCAAGGAATGTTCTTTGGAACATGGAAAAAATAAATATTATATAAACAAGACAATGAAACACTGCATTGGAAAACTGGTCAACACAATGGGCACTTAGCACAACTGCATCTTGGGATCTAATGATATGAAAATGCTTGGTGACTCAGCTGCTTTAGCAATTCTGTCTTCTAAGTGAATTTCCTTGGTCCATTTCTGAACAATGTTGCTGGAGGAATCATGAATTACACACAACTGCATCTTGGGTTTTGATAATATTACAATGTATTAGGTATCCAAGTAGTTATGTCCCATGACCAAGCACATTCTTATATTAAACTTCAATATTCAGAAATCATTCATTTCTATGTATGTTAGCAGATCTACAATTCCATGCTGGTTTAATAATCACTCTACCTTCTCAGGTAACTCAGGGACTCATCATTCTGTGAGGACACTAGTGGTCTCAGCACTACAGTTCCCAGGAGATAGATAGATAAGATGATAGATAGATAGATAGATAGATAGATAGATAGATAGATAGATGATAGATAGATAGATAGATAGATAGATAGATAGATAGATAGATAGATAGATGATAGATAGATAGATGATAGTTAGATGATAGATATTTGGGGAAGCCAAGAATGCTCCAAGTGGTATTATATTGCTTTAAATGTACAGTGCAGATGGGCCCTACATCTTAACCTTTTTATACCTTACGAAGCACAAACTATGAAGGAAATTAACTTTTCTTAATAACAGAGTAATTCCTGTTTAATTAAAACTGGAAATTGTGGTGAAAATTTTCTTTAATAATTCCACTATATGTTTCCCAAAGATTGAAACACTGCATTTGATCTGGTGGCTAGATTATCCTAGTCTAGAATACCTGAGCAGATGACACTGGCATCTTCACGGTGGTTACAGTTATGTGTTCCCCAACCTGTATGAGAACAATGGAGCAGGGAAGATTCTTTTCCTCTGCACCGTACATCGTCCAGGTGGATGTGGCCTGAGCCTTCACCAAAGTGTGCACTTCCTGGTGCCGAAAGAGCTGGTCCACAACCAATCTCACTGCAGACAACGTGTGCATGATTCAGGCTCCAAATATCATCACAGACAGTCCCCCAGCTTCTGTCATGATATACTTCAAGGCGACCTTCACATCTGTTCCTTCCATTAACTAACCGCAAGGCATGTTCTTCGGGTATATACAAAAAGTAAATGTTATATAAACAAGACAATTCTGCATCAGAAACTGGTCAACCCAATGGAAACTAAACACAACTGTATCTTGGGTTTTGATGATACAGTATTAAAATGCTTGGTGACTCAGCTTCTTCTAGCAATTCCATTACCTGGACTTGCCTTTAAATTTCAAGGTGAATTTCTTAAGTCCATTTCTGAACAATGTTGCTGGAGGAATAATGAATTACATAAATTACACAAATCCCAGGGCCAAGTATAACCTTGTCTTAAACTTCAATGTTAGGCAATCAAATACCTGTCAAGTGCCCCAGAAAGAAGGGACATCCCATTTTTTCCACACAAGATTGCAGTGGCCATTTTGGGTGCTGGGCTCTTGCAATGTGCTCCCGCCCAAAAAAAGCAATTTCCCCCCCCAGGGTGAGAGCAAGGTGTAGGTCACATGACTCACATGGGAGCCCTTCCTGGAAGAAGCACATTCTGGTTTTTGGTCTGAAAACCTCATATTCTCTCTCTCTCTCTCTCTCTCTCTCTCTCTCTCTCTCTCTCTCTCTCTCACACACACACACACACACAACTACAACCCCCCTTTCTCAGGTAACTCAGGGAATTATAGGTCTGTAAGGAGACTAGTGGTCTCAGCACTACATTTCATAGTTTTTTTTGGGGGGGGGGGCGAAACATGAATGCTCAAAGTGATATGATACTGCTTTAAATGTACCTCGCAGATTGGTCCTCCATCTGAAACTTTGTATACCTCACCAAACATGCATTATGAAGGAAATAAACCTTTATTAATAATAGACCACCTAATTCAAATTTTAATTAAAACTGGAAATTGTGGTGGATATTTTCTTTAATAATTCTGGTATATGTTTCACAAAGGAGTCTACAAAGATTGGAAAACTGCATTTGATCTATTGGGAAGCTAGATTAGCCCAGCCTAGGAATACCTGAGCAGGTGACACTGGCATCTTCACGATGACCACAGTTATGTGTCCCCCAACCTGCGTGAGAACACTGAAGCAGGGAAGATTCGCTTCCTGTGCACTCCACATTGTCCAGGTGGATGTTGCCTGAGCCTTCACCAAAACGGGCACTTCCTGGTGCTGACAGAGCTGGTCCACATCCAAGCTCTCTGCAGACCACATGTGCATCATTCATGCTCCAAAGATCATCACAGACAGTCCCCCAGGTTCTATCATGATATACTTCAAGGCGACCTTCACACCTGTTGTTTCCATTAACCAACCGTAAGAGAGGTCCTTTGGGAGAGAGAGAAAAGTTTTCAATCTGAAGACTAAATTCTGCATTGCGAAACTGTTCAAAGCCATGGACATTAAAACACATATTCATCTTGCGATCCGATCGTATGAAATTACTTTGTGACCCAGCTCCTTCTACCAATGCTTTTACTTGGACTTAACCTCAAATTTCAAAAGGATTTTATAAAACCGTTTCCAAACAAAGTTGCTGGAGGAATCATTAATTACACAAACTGCATGAGGTATCTAAGGGATTATGTCCATCACCCAAATATAACATTATATTAACATTCAAAATTATGAGATGTTTTATTTCTATATATTTCAAGCTGTCTGGAGAAAATACATGGATCCCAACATTAAATGAATTTCTTGCTGATCCCTACGAACAAGAAATAAAACTTACCATGCAGTTGAAGACGTCTGGAAGCTGTTAAAAATGATAAAAAGTCATTTCCTTTTTAGGACTGATTACACACACACACAACAACAACAACAACAACAACAGCAATTAATTAAGTAATTTTTACAGCGTGGGTTGCTGAGGATACTATTAGAATATGCATGATCCATATCAGTGCAACGAAATCCTCCCTGCAATCTGATTTGGTGCCTGATTTGGTCTCATTGGCCTCCAGGAATAGCTTGAGGACAACCACAATCTGGGAGGCGGTGTCCACATCCCCAACCCTGCCTGCTTCTTCCAGAATGGCCTACTGCCCTTCACCATAGCTGCCAAGTCTCCCGTTTTTCACAGGAAACCCCCATATTTTAAACTGTTTCCCACTGGCAGCGCGGATTGGGAAAAATCCCGTAAATCCCCCGGATTTCCTACCTGCCAGGGGGGCTCCATTTTGGGTCCTGGCGCCGCCCAATTTCCGGTGCCCAGACATGGGTAGCGCGGCACCGGCACCGGAGGTTGCTTCTACGCATGTCCAGACATGTGTAGAAGCGACTTCCGGTGCCGCACCACTGCTGATCCCGCATTTTTCAGCGAGAGACTTGGCGGCTATGCTCTTCACACTGTGGTAAAAATGCCCAGCAACCCTTCTGCAGGTTTTGAGGCGATCATGGGTGGCGAAGGAAGGAGGAAACATGTCACCTGAACCCAGGGCACCCTCCGCAATCAGGTGGAATATGTGGGTTATGGAGTGGATGCCCACAAGTCCACATTCATGTGCCATATTACCATATTCACTTCCCCATCCACCAATATTTTGCTAATATTTATCGTTCTCCACATTTCCACATCAGTTTGCAATGGAATAAAAGAAAGTTCTTAGGAAAAATCACCACTATTTTACGGCAAATTTCTAATATGCATGCTTGTATTAAACTTTCCCTAATGCACACATTGTTGCAAAGCAATTTTCCCTAAAATAACACATTTCTGTATGCTGTGTGTGTGTTTGCTAATATAGGCATTTCTCTGCACACACTTATCTAAGTATATGTATTTCTGTACAAAGTTGGAACTTGGTTGTACCTGGTTGGAAAATTGCACTCCATAATTTGGAGAAGTTTCAATATAAAAGGATGGTTGTTTTGTTTTGTGCAGTGTTTTGAAAAGTACAAATTAATTAAGTCCGCCTGGATAGCTTAGCTGGCATAGCTGCCAAGTTTTCCCTTTTCTCGCGAGGAAGCCTATTCAGCATAATGGAATTTCCCTTTAAAAAAGGGATAACTTGGCAGCTATGTTAGCTGGTTGGAGCTTGATGCTGATAATGCCAAGGTTATAGGTGTGATCCACAAATGGGACAGCTGCATAATCCTGCATTACAGGGGGTTGGATATGATGATCCGAAAGATCCCTTCCAACTCTACAATTCTATTATTCTAAATTGACTTTTAAGGTTAGATTGAATTATTATTATTATTTGTTAAATTTATATACTACCCTTCATACGAAGATCTCAGGCCAGTTCACAATATAAAAATACAAGATAAAAGCACAAATAAATAGAACAAAAACATTGAATCCCCTACCCTATGATAAAATCAAATTGGTTGCAGACTTGATCACAACATGAGGATCGATAATTATTTTCTTTGCTGGATCAAGGTACAGTATGATGAGCTAAAAAAGTAATCAAGAATGTGAACTTACATGGTCTCCCTGGTTCTTTATTGCCTGTAAATAACAAATATGATACAAATATGGTATCTGAAGAAGTGTGCAATGCCACGAAAGCTCATACCAATAACAAACTTAGTTGGTCTCTAAGGTGCTACTGGAAAGAATTTTAAAAAATATGATACACTGATATATATAGATATAGATGATAGATAAAGATAAAGATATTAGATATTTAATGCCCTAATCCAGATCAGTCAAAACACATGATTCTTCATCCCTATCCAACAACCTCAGCTTTAAGCACATATTCCTCTGCTAGTAAACTGAAGATTAAACTAATAAGATGTTTGGGAGGGAAAAATGGAGTGTATTTAGTTCTCATCACTCTTCCCTCCCTGATGATCAGTGCAGGGATATGGACATGCTCCCAACAGAAAAATAACTTAGTTCTGGGACATTAGAAGAAACTGCAAATTTGCAGTTCATCCAAGACATCACTGTGTGGGGAATGGCTGTAGTTCAGTGGTAGAGTATCTGTCTTGCTTGCAGAAATATCTGATTCAGTCTCCAGCATCTCCAGGTAGGTCAGGGCAAGTGCACTGTCAGAAACCTTGGGTTTCCACTGCAAGTCAGCACAGACCGTAATGAGCTAGGTGGACCAATGGTCTGACTCAGTATAAGGCAGCTTCCTATGTTCCCATGAACACCTGTCACTTAACCTGAGGATATTTCACTTAGATATAAGCAAAAAAAATTAAAATATTATGCACATCTGAATCATAAATGCTAAAATTAGAAAGAAACATTGATTCCTTTACAACTGATCTCCAGTCATTCAGACATTAAATACACATATATGCATAAAATCATCTTTTTGAAAAGGAAAAAGAAGAAGAGTGCACCTGTGCAGATGACACCAGCATCTTTCTGATGGCTACATTTATGGGTTTCCCACCCTGAGTGGGGGCACTGCTCAAGAGAAGTTTCAATTCCTCTGCACTGCACATCATCCAGGAGAATATTTCCAGAGCCTTGGCCAAAACGGGCGTTTGTTGTAGCTAATAGAGCCCGGCCACACTGAGCCTGTCCACAGACCACGTGTGCATCATTTATGTCCCAACCATCATCACAGACGGTCCCCCAACTTCCTCTGTGGTACACTTCAAGACGGCCTTCACATCTGTTGGTTCCATTGACTAGTCTCAATACAGCATCTTTGAACAATAAATTAACTTTGTTTTAGGAGCTATGCTTTTTGATCTCGAGGCATTTCACTGCCAGGTCCTAAGGAATCATAAAAAACTCTCTGGAAAAATATAGATATAAACTAAACTATTAATTTACAGTTAATTTACAGTTACTGTATTTACATTTTCAGAAGGGTGTGTTGCACACAGTGGGTTGGATTCCAGACTTGGAATGTGAAATGAAGAGAACTGAAATTAGTCATAGTTAGATTAGTTCCTATTGATTTGAATTGTCTACTTTGACTAAGTTTGGTTAAAACCCTATCTTTTGTACAGTTCCTAAATTTGCAGACAACTCATATTAGCGATCATTGTTAATTTTTCAGAATTAGCATCCTACTTAATTTTGAAGAAGTTGGGTGTTGGAGAGAAAAGATATACCAGACATATATTCTGTGGAAACTATGAAATATCATACACCCTAGCTATCGAATTGTTTTAGATAGTTGAATATCTTGTCTCAACTAGGTTTGCACATGGAAATAGAGTATATCCTATGATTATGTTTCTGCTTATACTCATTGTATGGGTGCTATATCTTGAGGTGTCAGACAAATTGACTGGCTGAAATAAAAAAGAGACATACTAAGTTCCAGAAGAACCCAACTGGTGATTAGTGTAACAGTGGATTTTTTTCCAGCCCCCTTCAAACTATGTTCCTCATTCCAACACAATGCAATGAGGGAGTTTGTTGGAAGAGTGGTGGTTATGGAATTCTTTATTATTTTATAAATATGTCCTAGTCTGAGACTTGGACATATTTCTAAAATAATAAAAAAATAACCTATCCAAACTTGGGATGCTAAGCAACTGATAATGTTTTCATAGACGGACAGAATCAAAGAGACTACACCTAGATATATGTAAGATACATTAACAGGCCAGTTGATACACTAATCTAAACCACGCATGCTAAACAATGTGAATGTAAGAAACACTTATTCCTTTACAACTGATCACCAGTCATTCAGAAATTAAACAGACATATAGGAATAAAATGATCCAAATTAAAAAAGGAAAGAAGGAAAGTGCACCTGTGCAAATGACTCCAGCAATATCCTGATGGCCACAATTATGAATTTCCCAATTGTGACGGGGGCAATACACAAAAGAAGATTCATATCCTCCACACTGAACATCACTGAAAAGAATATTGCCAGAGCCTGGGCCAAAATGGGTTCCTTTTGTAGCTGACAGAGCCCATCCACATCCAATTTGTCTGCAGACAACGTGTGCATCATTTATGTCCCAACCATAATCACAGACTGTCCCCCAGTTTCCTCTGTGGTATACTTCAAGGCGACCTTCACATCTGTTGGTTCCATTGACCAGTCTCAAGGATCCATCTTTGAACAATGAAAAGAGTATCCATTTAGAAGTCAGTTTCTGTTCTCAAGAATTTCACGAGGAGAAAAAAGATTAGGTTGCACTCTAATAAACAAGGAGCTTCCTATCTCTAGGAAGATATAAACTAAAGCATTTGTAGTTAAGCCATGGTCTATGGACTGTATCCCACGCTGAGGAGACCTACTTTTCAATATTTTGCATGGTCTCAAAAAGGAGATTGATAGACATGCCTTTTAGGAGAGAGAAAGATTGACTCTTAGTACATTCAAGTAGATAGTCCAGATGTCTGGGTGACCAAAAGAGCTGATTTGAGAATGTAAGTGTCTACCCTACAGGTTCATACTGTCTCCAAAATATATTTATTGTATTGCATCAGGAAATGGAAGTTCATGGATTATGAAAGAACATAGGTCTCTATTTTTATTGCATATTACACAGGCAGACCCTAAGAAAAAAAGAAGATTTATGCATTGAGCATCATATATCCTCACTGTTTTAGCTCAGAATCATCATACTGGATCTCAGATTGATCTTCATAATCAATTTAAATGAACTGGAAGCACAGAATGAGAATGAGAATTCTCAGTGATGAAATGTGTTGGATTCTACTCCCCTACCCCCATTAATGAACACATCACACATTAAATTTCACTGTCTTCATGGGTGTTTAGGGTGACATAAATTAGAGTGACTCTGAATGCTGCTCTTCTCATGCACTGCCACACCTTGTCTGCACACAGTGCTACAGCTTGACACAATGTCACTAAGTGGCATTTCTGAAATGAATTATCGCAGGTAAAACACATTTATATCCAAGCAGCAGATCTTGTGATGCTTCACAAAGCCAAGTTCATGAACAAGAATTTGGCTCTCTAGGCTACATCCACATCAAACATTTAAAGCACATTTATGGAACTTTAACAGTCATAACTTCCTAGGAAATCCTATGAAGGTTGGAAGGAATTTAAATGCATGGTGTGGATATGGACAGTCAATAAATGAGAATTCAGGAAACAGATTCATTTAAATGTTGTGTTGATATTTGCATTCACCAGATGGCTGACACCCAGGTTGCTGTTAGTCACAGATAGGGAACCTGTAGCCCCCCAGATGTTGCTGGACTACATCTCCCATCATCCCTGACCATTGGATTTGCTGGCAGGGGCTGATGAGCGGTGAAGTCCAACAATATGTGGAAGGCCACAGGTTGCTGGTGTAAGTAAGTGTTCAACTCTACTAATATCAGGATTTCAACAAGCTTGCTATTGGCATTTCATCTGAAGTGTAGTTTCCATGTAGTTTTATTGAATTAATAAACAATTGAACTTACCAGGTCTTTCCGGTTCTCTATTACCTGTAAATAACAAATAAGTTATATTTTACATTGTTTCATTTAAAACAAAATAGATCTCTAATTGAAGTTTTCATGCATGTAGCAAGCAGGCCCCTGCCTGGAAGGAAAAAAAGGACATTCTTCCTGGACTAACCTACCAAAAATAAGATGAATAACATGTATCTGATCTCTCTCTATTTAACCTGAGCATATTTCAATCAGATAGAAGTAAAGAGAATTTCACAGACTGACATACAGTACCCTTTTAATCTAGACTGCCTATAATATGCTATCAAGAAACAGTAATTAATTTCGACTATCAGTCGCTCAGAAATTAAGTAGACTTGCTGGATTAGAAAGAACAGAATCGTCTAAAGAAGCACACATAACAAAGGAGTACCTGAACAGACCACACCAGCATCTTCTACATGGACACAGTTATGGATTTGCCATCCTCTGTGGGAGCACTGCTCAAGAGAAATTTCATTCCCTCTGCACCTCACATCGTCCAGGAGAATATTGTCAGTGCCTTGGCCAAAATAGGCACTTCCTCTTGCCGATAGAGCCAATCCGCACCCAAGCTGTCTGCAGACGACCTGTGCATCGTTTATGTCCCAATCATCATCACAGACTGTCCCCCAGTTTCCTTGGTGGTAGACTTCAAGCCGGCCTTCACATCTGTTGGTTCCATTGACCAGTCTCAACGAAGCATCTTTGAACAATATGAGAACGTCTAGAAGCAAAATTTTCTGCTCTCAACACTTGGTCCCCCACCCCAGTTGTAAAGGAGTCAAAGTACACACATTAAAACAAACATTAGTTTCTTGAGGTATGTTTCAGGGTCAGAAACCAAACTGAATAAATCCTTATAATTTCTGGGAAGATGCATTTTAAATATTTAGAATTTCAGAGCATTCTGCTGAACACAGTGTTTTGTACATATCCAAGCATATAATAGAAAAATTATTCAAATAATTGGTAAATGAGAAATAAAGTGTACCTGGTACATATCTGATCCTGTAGAAGGTGTGGGTGATTTAAAAACACCCAGTTATTTAGTTTTAAATTATACAAACACAAGAGTGATGTCCATAAATACATAGACTGTATTCACAATGCAATGTATTCCATTTCCCAATGTTTCTCTAGCTATTAATGTCTACATTGTAAAAGCTACTTCTAGAAATTTAGCAGAATATAGAGAAATTTTATTTGCTTATGTTCAAATTTTTTAAACAAAGATTATGAAGACCTTGCACAAAGTAGGATTGGAGGTTTTCTGGCTCTTTGAGTGGTTTTGAACTTAAACCAACATTAACATTCCCTTTAGAGGGTCTTTTATAGCAAGCTTTTATAATATGCTCTAGATGTGTTCTAATTACATTCAGACATAAAATGAATTTGCATTATTAGAAAATCTAGAAAAATCAGGTGATAAATATTTTGTTTGAAGAAGGCAAACCTAAGAAATCCATATCGTCTTTCAAAATAGATCGTTATCGTTGTGATTGTGCCCAAAGTGGCATGCAATATATGTACTAAAAAGAAAACAAAAAACATATAGTATCCAATGCATATGTTTAAAACTAGCTCTGCACATGCCCAAAAATGCAATAAGGAGCCATGATTAATAGAAGAACCTGACGTTTAATAATGCCTTCTTTAAACATTAAAGGAATTGTGGAAATAAAAAAAAACATGTATCAGGAATATCAGGTCCTCTGGAAGCTGGGGGTGAAAACAACAATAAAAATATGTTATCTTAATTTTCTTTTACTCTAAACTGGTCATGTTATAATATAAAGGTAAAGGGACCCCTGACCATTAGGTCCAGTCGTGACCGACTCTGGGGTTGCGCGCTCATCTCGCATTATTGGCCGAGGGAGCTGGCGTATAGCTTCCAGGTCATGTGGCCAGCATGACAAAGCCGCTTCTGGCAAACCAGAGCAGCACATGGAAACGCCGTTTACCTTCCCGCTGTAGCGGTTCCTATTTATCTACTTGCATTTTGACGTGCTTTCGAACTGCTAGGTTGGCAGGAGCTGGGACCAAGCAACGGGAGCTCACCCCGTCACAGGGATTCGAACCGCTGACCTTCTGATCAGAAAGCCCTAGGCTCAGTGGTTTAACCACAGCGCCACCTGGGTTATAATATGTTTTACAATAAATAATGATAGTGATTACTGAGAAATAAAATCAGCTTACAAAATTGTACAATATGGAAAAAAACTGTCAATACAAATCAATAGTTTTCCTCAAGTATCTTTCCTAAGACATCCTTATTGTGTGTGTGTGTGTGTGTGTGTGTGTGTGTGTGTGTGTGTGTGTGTATATATATATATATATATATATATATATATATATATATATATATATATTATAACCAAAGTGAAATTTTAATCATGGGTTGCTCCATAAGTCTGTTTGAAAGGTTTGTGTGAATTGGATAAATAAATAAATAGATAAATAAAAAATAAATTGTACCTACCAGGTACAAAAAATAAACTGGCCTACCAGTTCCTGTGGAAGCTGGTGGTGAAAAATGACAAGAAAGAATGTTTATCTAGCATGAATATTCAAATAGATTCCTCTATGCTCATAGATCAAGCATGCCTGTGTGTGTTTATATAAACACTTCTATCCGCATTTTTCTTACTAGAATGCATTTATGTATGTTATTTCCACTAATATATGCACTAATATATGCTTAATTTACCTTAGTGTACGCATTTTCATAAACATTTCTTCACTGAAATTTTTAGACACATTTTGTCTAAAAACTTTAGTACACATTTTGAAGGAAAGCTGTGTTTTAGTTTGCATATTGTTTCAGAAAGCCCAAATTAGGTAGGTTCACCATAAAATATGAACTGAATTGAGTTTATTCCCCATTGTACCCCTAAAGCCAATATTCCCAATGGTGTGCTAAAAGTAGCATTTGTATATACAGCTGTATTTGTATATACTGTACACTTATCTGGAAATCTGACTTCTTTTATCATAGTATATATATGGGACGCAGGTGGCGGTGTGGGTTAAACCACACAGCCTAGGGCTTGCCGATCAGAAGGTCAGCAGGTTCGAATCCCCATGACGGGGTGAGCTCCCGTTGCTTGGTCCCTGCTCCTGCCAACCTAGCAGTTCGAAAGGATGTCAAAGTGATCCTTTGCAAGTAGATAAATAGGTACCACTACAGCGGGAAGGTAAACGGTGTTTGCGTGTGCTGCTCTGGTTCGCCAAAAGCGGCTTTGCCATGCTGGCCACATGACTTGGAAGCTGTACGCCGGCTCCCTCGGCCAATAATGCGAGATGAGCGCTGCAACCCGAGAGTCGGTCACGACTGGACCTAATGGTCAGGGGTCCCTTTACCTTTTATCATAGTAAAAGGTAAAGGTAAAGGATCCCTGGATGGTTAAGTCCAGTCAAAGGCAACTATTGGGTGCGGTACTCATCTCGCTTCAGGCTGAGGGAGCCAGTGTTTGTCCACAGACAGCTTTCCTGGTCATGCGACCAGCATGACTAAACCGCTTCTGGCGCAATAGAACACCGTGATGAAAACCAGAGCGCATGGAAATGCCGTTTACCTTTGATCATAGTAAACATGCATAGAATAATTTTGCCAGCCATTATATCCATATGTTCCTCTTCATATGAAATATCTTGCACTTGTTTGTTTTCAATTCCTAATTCCACCTTTCCTTCTTGGATTTTATAAGTATTTCACCGACTTATTAATATTTCAGAAACAGGCAGGATTTTTGACGAATCCAGAATGACCCCCACAATGCCTATATTGAAAGCATCTTATGTGTTTTGATGGAGCCATAAATACCCATGTCATCTTTATGTGTTACCTTGCAACAAGCTCTTCCCATCATTCACTGGCAGTTTGTAAGGTCTTACAGAGAGGGAGAACAAGAAAAAGGAAAGAGAAAGAATGTTGATAATTTACCTGATGCACTTAGACATCTTCCATACAACAGTAACAACAAAGTAAAGATCTCCAAGGAATCCATTTTCACCAAATTGGCTTCTTCTAGGTTGATTAGATATGCACCAGAATATATAGAAATAAGATCTGAAAGGGGGTGTGCCATGCAATTTGATATATTTACTTTATCTCATGTTAGAGGAAGTAGTTTAGCGGGTTTTATGCTTGTAAGGCATTGCTTACAGTAATGCTATACTTTGTTGTTCTAAGTTTTCAAAAATTAGTTTCCTGGTCCATATCTGCAGAATGCTTTGTTCAATTCTGGTAATAAAAATATAATAATCACTTGGGTCAAATGCAATGCGAATATTGGCAGAATGTATTGCTTTCATGAAACCTTGCTGTGGTCCCTTATTGGTGTTGGCATGAGACACAAAAAATGCATTTGATAGACTCTGATGGGATTTATTATACAGCACAGTGCAACTGCATCTACTACAGTGGAACCTCGGTTTATGAACACCTCGGTTTATGAATTTTCGGTTTATGAACGCCGCGGACCCATCTGGAACGGATTAATTCACTTTCCATTACTTTTAATGGGAAAGTTTGCTTCAGTTTATGAACGCTTCAGTTTATGAACAGACTTCCGGAACCAATGACACCCATGTTTCAGTTTATGAACACTTCAGTTTAAGTACTTCGCGGACCCGTCTGGAACGGATTAATCCACTTTCCATTACTTTCAATGGAAAAGTTTGCTTCAGTTTATGAACGGTTACTCTGCCGACCGTCTGGAACGGATTAATCCACTTTCCATTACTTTCAAGGGGAAAGTTCGCTTCAGTTTATGAACGCTTCAGTTTATGAACAGACTTCCGGAACCAATTGTGTTCATAAACCGAGGTACCACTGTATTACAATACCTATGGTTCATACATTATTATGTAGAATTCCATATGCTTTTGTTCATTGGTACTGGTTAGTGGAGAGTTTAATTTGCTGTTAAACACATTCTAATTACTGTTAAACACATTCTAATTACATGAAAGAACTTGTCCAGGCAGGCGCATTATGTGACCCATAAGAGGAGCAAAACACAGTGATTAGATAAAATCAGACCAAATCTTTTTTGACAACAGTAGGCAGGGTAAGGGTTGGCATGGCATTTGGTGCCAAGAACAGTTCAACATTCCATAAGACCCATGTTGATGGAATGGATCCGCCATATTTGGATCACCCCAGACCTGTTCCATGGGAGTCAGCCAGTGTTGAACTTTGCTGTGGTGCAAGCCAAGCAAAGACTCGAGGGTGCAGATTCCTACTAAGCAAATACCTCAACACTGAACTTTGGAGCGCTGTGGTTAATCCTTCCCTCAGGCCCCCTCAGCCCCCCCTATAGTATGTTGATCTTGCCCAATGCCATTTCCGCCCTCATGCAAACAATGTTCTTTGCCTGACAAAGAAAGTATGCCTAACATACTTTCACTGAAGGAAAAGTGGAGGGAAACCCAGCCAAGTGCCAATCAGGTTGAGAAGGGAAAAATCATTTCCGGCCCTGTAAACCAGCGGCCCATAATTACTCAGTAAAGGCTAACCCGAAGGTGGGCAGGTGGGAAGCTCTCAAGGCAAAATGGCCCTGAGCTCCAGGAGAAGCAGCCTTATACAGGTTTCCCCCTCCCTTTTGCAAGAGCTCATGGGGCAGTTTTCCCCCCCATGAGCCCACCACACAAACAATATACTGGGCAAAACCTTGCCCAGTATTTTGCTGCAATCTATGGAACATAGCGCCACTGGACAAAAGTGTCTTGTGGTTACTGGCGACAGAACAAGGCATAAACGGCACACAGAGAATCTGTATAATTACATAAGAAAAAATAAGCAAAATTCCGAGGGATATATTTAAAGTAATGTAAGGATTGTTGTTAGCACAATTAGCCCCCTTCTTCTTCCCCCATGTGTTCCCGAAATCTATTCTAGGGGTTCCTCCAATCCTCTGGAACAGATTTGGGGAAGGCTCAGGGAAAATCCCATTGCACTTGTGCTGCCAGGATGAGTTCGTAGAATACCACCCTATAGGTACTGAAGAAAACAAGGTGTATGGAAGAGAAAGGATGGTCAGGTTTGCTTCTGTCATTGCTAAAGTCGCTTCAGACCGCAGATTGTATCAGTTTCCGAAACTTGAAAGGAATTTAAAATGGATTGATTGACATTTTCATGTTGAAAGGATCACATTGAAATTATTTGTTCCCACCAGAATTATGTATAACAAAATTTTGTGTTGCATTTAGAAGCATAAAGCTATGCTGTGGAATCTGAACTTCTGTTACCAGGAAGAAAAGTCAAAAGAATGTACTGCAGTATTTTCTTGTGTTTGCGTTGTTAACTTTGCTTGTCAAAATTATGTTAATAGTAAGGACATATCTGAGTTGCTTTGACAGCTATTGAACTGGGGACAATAACAATATTTGGAAATTGTCTTCAGTGTGCTTACAGAGTTCAAATTCATGCCAATAATGTGCCTCAATTGTTGTTTTACAAATTTGAACGCTGAACCCATTTATCCAGGGCAAGAAAGGACTCAGTGCTAAGTGATGCAGAGCTATTAATGCGAATCTAAAGCAGTGTCTGGCTTTGGGTTTATAAACATCTGCTCTAAAAACTTCATTTGTTTCTGCACTTCCAAAAATGACAGCTCCGGAATGACAGAGAAAGAGATGGACAAAAAGATGATTGGATAATCTCTCTAAACCATAATTGTTAAGAATGAAGTATATCTAGCCAGATGTACTATATTTCTGATCACAAGTGGCTGGTGATGGACAACAGGGGCTGGCTACCTCCATTCAACTTCCAAGAAGCTTGTAAATGGCTAGTGTTGGAGCTCTGGTGTGGTCAAAGGAAACAACAACAACAACAACAACAACAACAACAACAACAACAACAACAACAACTTGTATTCTAGTTACAGGTAGGTAGCCGTGTTGGTCTGGTGTAGTCGAAACAAAATAAAAAAATAACAATAAAACAATAAAACAATTTCTTCCAGTAGCACCTTAGAGACCAACTAAGATACCTGAAGAAGTATGCATGCACACGAAAGCTCATACCAATGACAAACTTAGTTGGTCTCTAAGGTGCTAATGGAAGGAATTTTTTTATTTTGTTTCAACTTGTATTCTGATTCTGATGATGGAATCATATTCAATGTTTTGCCACAAATCGGATCCTCCTATTTGAGGGTCCGTGTTGCGTGTGGGTCCAGGGCACACACCCCACACCCATGGGGAGGGGAAGAGAATAATCCTTGAGCCTGCACTGGCCCCGCGATCACGGCACCAGCCTGTTGGGCAATTAGAGCGTGATTGTGGGGGCCTTTAAAAGGCATGTCGCGTTGTCAGGGCTTCATCTGGCTTTGCACCGCCAAACAGTGCACCAAAGCCTGTTCTTCATGGGGCTCATGTGGCAGTTAGGAATTGGCTTATTGTGATGTGGCGGAGGGGAGGTGCGGCCATCACCTGCCCCTCCAGGTACAAGGGTATTCTGTTAGAGGAATCTGTGGGCCTGGATCTCGTCCGAAGTCCACTTGAGGATCTAGGGCCATGCCAGGACCCAACGGGAACCCCAGGGTGAGCTGCAGTTGGTCGCCATCGACGGAGCTCCCTCTATTGATCATTTACCCTTTCAGACTTCCTGAAAGGTGGACAGGAGTCAGCTATAGATATTGCCAATGCCTAAGCCAAAACTACTCACATTTCTGTAATCAATAAAGTTGTGACCTAAATTTTGCCCATTAACCTTTAAACTAAAACTCTTTGTCAATGTGCTTTTATTACTTCTGGGGGGGGGGTCACCTGGGCCTTGTCGTGCAATTAGATTGGGAGTATCAACATGTGCACTACAACACATCCTATGATGCAGTGTAGCAGTGAACAATGTGTGCATGCATGAAAATGTCATGTGCTTTATATGTGCATTGGATGTGTTCTAATTTGGGTGCAGATCCACCCTGAATGCAAAGGTAGACTATCAGGAAATTATGGGCCAGATGACTTTTCTGTAGTAATTAAGTTTACTACATCTCTACACCAGTTTGCAATTTTTTAAACAACAATTTCACCAACATTTTAGTGCAAATTGCTCCTGCTGTGCACATCTGTGGATGAAATTTTGCCTGATATGGACATTTTCCCAAGGCCATTTTCCCACTTCACCCTAGTGCGCACATTACTGGACTGGAGAACTGCATTGCAAAATTCAAATGTGGACCAAACTTCTCTGTCGTCCCTAGGCACTTCATGCCAATCATGTATTTCCTTTCAACCATACAAATAAATTTATGTTTGCTTGCGAGGCAATGAAGAAAAATGCACACTGGCAACTTGCAGGGATTTTATTGGAAAGTACTTGGAAGCAAAATAAATTTCATATAATTTGGCATAAATTTTCATTACAGACTCTGACAAATCCTTCTTGAAATATAGTCAGTATTCACATCTGACATACAAAGTTCCCAACCGTAATGTTTATGCATAGAAAGGTTATTATCATAACTGGTATAACCTGGGACTTTGATTTAAATGATATAACCATAGTCAATAGAAGGGGAGGGAATTAAAAGGAGAATGAGACCCTTTCCACAATACCATTAAGTAAAAGCAGCTGTGGATAACTAATGTTCTTGATCAGTATGAATATTAAATCCCAATATTTGGAATTAACTGAGTTATTGCTTGTGCTAAAATGTAAATGTGTCTGTCTGTAGGTTTGTTGGATTATGAACCACTTTCTTAGAAGAAACTGATTACTTTTAGAAATACATGCTAGAAACAGAGCTTTTTTGTGTGCAGAAAGTGCTTAATTTTTTACATTGGTGATGCATTGGAATCAGCTGGTTTCAGTTTGCTGCTTATAAGAAAGCCAGATGGAGACCGTGGCTGCCAAAAGTACAGTAGTAACAGTAAGTAGGATGCCAGCTTTATCCTTTTCTAGACTTGCACTCTAAGCCAGTTCTGTAAATGAAAAACACAGTTTAGAACACAGTTAATCCACTTATTCATCAGATTTCTGACCTGCCCTTCACCAAATAATCCCAGCAAAACATTCTACAGTATACAATTATCAACATATATGTCTATTATTTTTGTAAGAGATGTCCTTCAAACACCTAGTTTAAGGACAACTTTGCCCCTGCATGTTCGTCATTGTATCTATCATCTCAGACATAATTTATCTCAAAAAAATACATTTCAACTATTAATCTGCAATTCATCAGTTGATGAAGGTGCATGTAACTTACCTGAATGTTTAAGAGCTGCAATTTGCAAAATCCAGTTTACTTCAATTGAACTGAATTTAGACCCCATTATTTAAGGGACAATATAACACAGGGAAGTATATTCCCCACCCCCCCATTGTATTTGCATCTGAAGTGAAAGTTAAAATGATATCTTGGTCCACAGAATAGGCTTTAGACTCCCACTTTCATCCCTCTTAAAGATCTAGGGCCTTCCCAGGTCACACCTTTCATGGACTCTACTCCGCATGCTTCTCTGCTGTTGATGCCTGGCTGTATTGTGTCCTTGAACTGCAACAATACATATTGATTGCCTGGAAGTGCAAGGTATGGGGAGCCCAGCACCGGGCAGGCACAAAATAGCAAGAGTGTCAAATTGGCTCTGCTGCTGCTGGATTTGGAACCTGGAGAGCAGCGATTCCCAACCTACGTTGTCACATCAGCCACTACTGTCTGTCCATCTGTATAGAAACATCTGACTTTTGTGGGTCTGTAATGTAACCTACTGCATAAATATAAGAGTCAAATTCTTCACTCTGTCCACTTTTGCACCTGACTCTCCAGCCACTCCTGGCATTGTTGTTGTTGTTGTTTAGTCGTTTAGTCGTGTCCGACTCTTCGTGACCCCATGGACCATAGCACGCCAGGCACTCCTGTCTTGCACTGCCTCCCGCAGTTTGGTCAAACTCATGTTCGTAGCTTCGAGAACACTGTCCAACCATCTTGTCCTCTGTCGTCCCCTTCTCCTAGTGCCCTCAATCTTTCCCAACATCAGGGTCTTTTCCAAGGATTCTTCTATTCTCATGAGGTGGCCAAAGTATTGGAGCCTCAGCTTCACGATCTGTCCTTCCAGGGAGCACTCAGGGCTGATTTCCTTAAGAATGGATAGGTTTGATCTTCTAGCAGTCCATGGGACTCTCAAGAGTCTCCTCCAGCACCATAATTCAAAAGCATCAATTCTTCGGCGATCAGCCTTCTTTATGGTCCAGACTCCTGGCATAGAACTTCAAGAAAGCTGCCCATTAGGGAATGCGACCTTACCAGGGGAAGCCATGTAGAATGAGGTTTTATTGTGTGATGTTACTATGCTTTTGCCAAGCAAAATCAGAATAAATATTGGTTTAAATACAGTTTAGCAAAATAGTAAAAAAAATGTATTCTTTGGGCTACTTCAGAATATATTTTGAGAATTATCACTGCAACAAGAAAAGGAATCATAAGTAAAAGTTACCCTGCTTTTTGTCTTCCTTAGCTTCTTTTTGAAGCTTGATTGGTCCTACAACCACATCCACCTTCTCCTGAAGTTCATCTGCATCCCTCTTCTTTCTAGTTAAACATCCTTGGTAGCATCTGGATGAGTAATCATATGCCTTACACACTACTAGTTTGCACCTCAAATAAACTTCATTGTGATAGTTAAGAAACTTAAAGGAGCTGAACATGAAACGAACTTCGTTTTTCCTTGGATTTCCCAGATATCTGAAGGTAGAGTCTCGTGGGCATCTGAAAATAAAAAAGCAGGTTTGTTTAGATAATGACTCCTTTACTTTGAACATTGATAGGAGTCATTTCTGGAGTTCTGAAGCATGTTATCTCTGGAGATGAAGAACCATGTTGGGGAAGAATGGGAAGAAACATCAATAAGTGGGAGGTGGATTTCAGAGAGCAAAATGGAAGACAAATTCAGTGTATATGAAAGCAGTCACTCAAGATACTAGAACTCAGGGCCATCCAATGAAGATGAAGGTTGGGGGGAAATCAAGACAAGTGGAAGTGCTTCTACACACAGCATAGCTCATAGTTAAACTTTGGGAGTCACTCCCACAAGATAGTGATGATGACCACCAAGTTGGATGGGGATTATAGGAATTCATGGAGGATTGGGCTATCGGCAACTATGAGCACTAATGGCTGTCCTTTGACCTCCACTGTTGAAGGCAGTTAAGCTTCTGAATAAGAGTTGCAGGGAATCTCAAATGGAGAGAGTGCTGTGACAATCAGGCCCTGTGTGCAGTCTTCTCAAAGGCATCTGGTTGGCCACTGGATAAAAATATACTAGACTAGATGGACCTTTGGTCTGATCCTGCAGGGTTTATCATATATTCTTATGTTCTAAATGGGGAGGAGCAACTCCACAACCCCAGTTGGAGAATGCTCTGGAAATGGTAAGTGTCTGGAGGACTACAGTGGGGTTATGGCTGTCAGTCAGAACGGATTTTTGAATTTTCTAAATGGATATAGTTTAATTTTCTTTTATAGAATTAGGAAGTTAGTCTCAATCAAAAAAGACATCTGGCAGGGACACCATGTGTATGCAACAAAAAACAGCAACAACACTTTGCTCAGCCCAGCTCAAAGTATACTTTTGCCTTGCTTTTGTATGAGAAAATTTGGATGATGACACAACGTAGCAGCAAACATCCATCTTTATTATTCCATTCAGTAGCAAATATTTGTAGATAGCATAGTGGGTTCTTTCTAGATTTTCTTAAGAAGTATTATGTCAGAATTAAAATGTGTGCTAATGTTCAAGTTTGAGAGAATAGCAACTCCTCTTGCCCATAGCAAAAATAAACATTTAAGTGCATTCCTATGCGTGCCTACTCAAAACTCCAATTGAGCTCAGTATGGTTTACTCTACATAATGTGAATAAGAGTGTGTGCTTAGCCTTAAATCTGCTTCTTTATAAGTCGAATGGCAAGTGTTTCTTCTAAGTTTGTATCTAAACATTTTTATCTAAAACATACTCACCCACTCCTCCATAAGTCATAGGTCAGAGTTTTGAAGTCACCAGAGTTTGGAGATGCTTCACACGTGTCTAGAAATAGTACTAAGTTTGGATCAGAACTGTGGAGAGTAGCTTGGAGGTAGAGCTCTTGATTGAGTGCCACAAAATATGGAGAAGAGCGAATTTGATAGTTGAAATACCTCGACTCAAAGAAGGCAAGTGTCACGTTGTAACTGCCATGTCCTACTGCAGTAATGTCAGTTGAATTACGAGCAACAAACATTGTCTCTACAACAGCAGTCTTGTTCATTTCACACAAGACGTGAAACTGAAAGTTACTATTTCTTGTAATGATATAACCAGAAGCTGATGTCTTGATTATGTTGGAATAGATTATAGTGCCATTATTTGCCTGCTAAAGGACAGGAGGAAACGAGATATGTCAACAGTACACATAAATCAGTAACCACCATATATAAAGCACCCTCTGTACTTAATCACTTTAAAATGTCCTGACATTCCAGACATATAGTTATGAAAGTCACCTTGTATGTTCAGAAATTTTATTTTAATTTTTTTAAAGGTAGGAGAGATATAAGAAATCTAAGATACTTTAAGTAGCTGAGAATAGAAACACATAGAAACAGGCAAAAATATTACAACATTTCTTATAAAAGAAGGCAATTAATGTTGAGATGACACCTGATTTTCAAAGTGTTGGATTTCTTTAACAGTTTTTAAATTCTTTTTTCTTTCTTTTAAACTATTAGTTTAAAAGAGAAGAAATTGGAGACAAAAAAACTTGGACTATATACACTTTTAAAAATGCAAAATATTCAAAGGGCCAGAATTAGCTGGCTTACTAAATCCGGGAGACAGTTTCAGGAAAATATGTTTCTTTCCTCCTCACATCACTTTCTCTTTCTGGAGCAAATTCCCCACTCCTGCTTTTTCTATGATTAAGAGAAATGTCAGAATTTACCTGCAATACTGTCTGCTTTAAATGGTATGGCAAATTGCTGACATTTTCTCTTTATCCTAGGTTCCCAAACTAATCTTGAATTGTAGTCTCAAATCCTAGTTAAGACTAACATTAAGCAGTGATCATATGGTTCAAGGTTAATTCTGATATTTCTTCTAAACATCGTAAAAGAAAGAGGAGGAATCTGGATCTATGGCAGGGTAGAGAAGAAGCAATATGGATTTCCCAAGGGTTCCCTTAATGTTAGTGTTTGCTGGACCAAAAGATAGAATACTTTCCCCATCTTTAAAACAGCAAGCTTACAAAGCTTACATAGATAACGGCAGAATGTAGATTTGGTTTTTAAAGCTCTTTTTCTTACCTGTCTCATTGTGCCACACCCACTGAATGGTATATTGAAGACCACATAGTATTGTGTAATCTGAGGTGCGCAGAAATAGTCTGAAGAATTCAAGTACAGACTCTGTGCATTATAACCCAGCAATCGGAGATACGCTCTGCTGATGCTTACAACCATGTATTCTCCAGAACATGAAAGGGCTAAATGATGCCAAACAGAAACAGCATTGAATAGTGTAAAACGCAAACACAGTTTTGTTAAATGTAGTTGCTCAATCTTGCATGGTGCCAGAGTCTTCCCACTTTGCACTTTGATGCACTTTGCAAAGAAGAAGGGTTGCCTGTGACTTCCTTACCTGTGTCCACACTGTACCTGTGACAGAAGATATATCTTAAACACAATTACATCTCTGTAAGCATCAGACATTGTATTCAGACTAGTTAGGTAGATTGCATTTGACTCAATGCTTGGAATGAACCAGTTCACGAAATTCACGAAATTAAAAAAAAAATCTTTGAACTACACCTAAAAGCAGTTCCTATAATTGCAGACTGAACTGAATGTGATTAAGTTCATTTTGGGGGTAGAACATTCAGCGATTTTTAGTTCATCTTTAGGTTCATTCTTTTATTTGTCTTTTTTAATTCTATACATTCTTTTGGCCTCTAAACATAAGGATAATAATTCAGTCTTCTTTAGTAGATATTATACAGGAGCAAGTTATAACATTCTGTATGCTGGAAACAATTTGGAAAGGATATTTGGGATGTACTAGAACTGAACTGTGAACTGAACATGAACTAAACAATTAAAGAGGTAAACTTGAACTGAACTAGTTGCTTCTTAAAACAAACTTTCAAGGCTTTGATTTGATTCCAAGGTTCTTACTCATTCTCCCTGATTTTCACAATTATATCTTATGGAGAACTTTGAACTTACTTCTGGATTTAACTGCTGTGGGACTTGTAGGAAGAGCTGCAGAAACAAAAGCATGACTAAAGTGAGATCTATAGGCATTTAAATTCTGCACAATCTAAAAGTGTAGGCATGAGGTTGACGTCTGTGCCATCACCTTTGCCCCACCAATTCTAAGCAGCACAATATTTTCATCATACATGGTCAGTTTAACATTGTTTATGAACAAAGATAAAAATGGAAGAATCAGCATCTAAAAAAAGTTGCCCTCAAATGCTGAGAGAATCAGACAAATAAGAAATAAAATGTACCTGTTGTATTAGGTGTTCTGGAAGCTGTGGATAAACAAATAATAAAAATATTCAGCCAGCATAAATATTAAGAAAAAGACCCTTGATGTACATAAAATAGTGACATCTGCTGGTTGATATTCTGCATCTATTTTGTTACAATCCAGCAGAACAGATTCCCAGAAGAATTGCACGCAGTCTCTGGAAGAATAAAGGCACTGCAATTAATCCTGCCTACTTCCATCCGCATGGCAACATAGGATCTTTCCTTGACCAGAGCAACTGAAACTCATGCCTTGCTTTCCTGTTGAAACAGGATGGATATCACCTCAACAAGTTATTTGCCTCTTTCTACAGAATGCAACTCCATCTTGGGTGTAGTGGAGAATATTGCACAGATGCCCCTTTAAGGCTTTTTAATAAAAACGTTTTATGTAATAATCCCAATAGGAAGCCGAAGCTGTGGCCACAGAATTTACCAAATAGACTTATACCATTTCCCCATTACCATATACCATTTATTAGTCTTCCTGCAATGAGATCTCCACTGTTAGAAATATATTAGAAGACTAATAATAATAATAATAATAATAATAATAATATATTTATACCCCACCCATCGGGCTGGACATCCCCAGCCACACTGAGCGGCTTCCAACAGAAAAATAAAATAAATTAATCGATTAAACATTAAAAGCCTCCCTAAACAGGGCTGCCTTCAGATGTCTTCTAAAAATCTGGTAGCTGTTTTTCTCTTTGACATCTGATGGGAGGGCATTCCACAGGGCGGATGCCACTACCGAGAAGGCCCTCTGCCTGGTTCCCTGCAACTTGGCTTCTCGCAACGAGGGAACCGCCAGAAGGCCCTCGGCACTGGACGTCAGTGTCCGGGCAGAACGATAGGGGTGGAGACACTCCTTCAGGTATACTGGGCCGAGGCCATTTAGGGGTTAAAGGTCAGCACCAACACTTTGAATTGTGCTCGGAAATACAAAGGATCAGAAAGTTACCTGAGCATATGACACCAGCGTCTTCATGATGACCACAGTTGTGACTTCCCCACCCCCGATGGGAGCACAGCTCCAGAGAAGGTTCATTCCCTCTGCAGTTTACATCATCCAGGAGAATCTGTCCAGGGCCTTGGCCAAAATGGGCACTTCCTGGTGCTGACAAAGCCAATCCACATCCAAGCTTTCTGCAGACAACCTGCGCATCATTTAAGTCCCAGCCATCATCACAGACTGTCCCCCAGCTTCCTCTGTAGTTGAGTTCCACGCGTCCTTCACATGTGTTGTTCCCACCGACCAGTCTCATGGAAGCATCTTAGAACAATAAAATATCATTCTTACATAGGCAATACTATTCTATATGTATTGCCTTTAAATAATAAATCTGTTGTAAGTTAGGGATTTTTTCAATCATACAAAATAAACTCCCCCCCCATGAATGCTACATTTTCCCCATGTATAATTTGCATGACCTTGAATAGAATTGTGAACTGCACTGCACTTAAGCTTGTTACTTTTTAAAAGGAACATTCCAGCCTTTAATTTGACTCCAAGGTTCTTGATCATTCTCTCCAATTTTCACAGGCGTACCTTATAGCAAACACTGAACTTACCTCTGGGTGAAACTGCTGGCTCACTTGTAGGAACTTCTTCTGCAGAAACAAACACATGACAAAAATGAGATCTATTGGCATTTGAATTCTGCACCATCTAAAAGTGTAGGCATGAGGTTGACTTCTGTACCATCACTTTGGCCAAACCAATTTTGAGCAGGTGAATATTGCCGTCATACATGGTCCAATGAGCTTGTTTACCACTAGGCTTTGTCCATGTCCAAAGATAAAAATTGAAGCTGTGATCTGAAACTATCTACATCTTCAACAACTTTTCCTTGAATGTTGAAGGAATCAGGCAAATAAAATGTACCTGTGGCATTAGGTCTTCTGGAAGCTGTGAATAAACAAATGATAAGAATATTCAGTCAACATAAATATTAAGAAAAAGACCCTTGATGTACATAAAATAGTGGCATCTGCTGGTTGATATTCTGCATCTATTTTGTTACAATCCAGCAGAACAGATTCCCAGAAGAATCGCACGCAGTGCTATGTCTCTGGAAGAATAAAGGCACTGCAATTAATCTTGCCTACTTCCATCCGCATGGCAACATAGGATCTTTCCTTGACCAGAGCAACTGAAACTCATGCCTTGTTGAAACTCATGCCTTGTTGAAACAGGATGGATATCACCTCAACAAGTTATTCGCCTCTTTCTACAGAATGCACCTCCATCTTGGGAGTAGTGGAGAATATTGCACAGATGCCCCTTTAAGGCTTTGTAATAAAAACGTTTTATGTAATAATCCCAATAGGAAGCAGAAGCTGTGGCCACAGAATTTACCAAATAGACTTATACCATTTCCCCATTACCATATAGCGTTTATTAGTCTTCCTGCAATGAGATCTACACTGTTAGAAATATATTAGAAGATTAAATATGAAGGATCGGAAAGTTACCTGAGCATATGACACCAGCGTCCTCATTATGACCACAATTGTGACTTCCCCACCCCCGATGGGAGCACAGCTCCAGAGAAGTTTCATTCCCTCTGCAGTTTACATCATCCAGGAGAATCTGTCCAGGGCCTTGGCCAAAACGGGCATTTCCTGGTGCTGACAAAGCCAATCCACATCCAAGCTTTCTGCAAACAACCTGCGCATCATTTAAGTCCCAGCCATCATCACAGACTGTCCCCCAGCTTCCTCTGTAGTTGAGTTCCACGCGTCCTTCACATCTGTTGTTCCCACCGACCAGTCTCATGGGGGGATCTTGGAACAATGCAAAACCATCCTTAGAGAAGCAATTCTTGTAAACCCAGGTTCTCCCCATCCCTAACCTAAGCATCAGACTCTACTGGCATTAGGATTTCAACATACTGACTTTAGATCTGTGGTTCCCAAGGTGGAGCCCATGGCCCACAGGTGGACAATTTGATTTTTAAGGCGGACACCGACCAGTCTCATGGGGGGATCTTGGAACAATGCAAAACCATCCTTAGAGAAGCAATTCTTGTAAACCCAGGTGCTCACCACCCCCAACTTAAGTGACAGACTCTGCTGGCATCAGAATTTCAACATGCTGACTTTGTGGCAGCTCATCAAGAGAGTAGTTGCTGTGGAGGCCTTTTACATTAATAATTAATGAAACTTAACATATCTCCCCAGTTCTATATTGCCTTGAAAAAACAAATTTGTTCTATGTTAGGGGATTTCTTGCAGTTGTGCAGAATATACTCCCCTCTGAAAAAGAAATGTTAATGTTACATTATTCCTGTCAAAACAAGAAGTTCTTTGCTTGAACTTGCCAAGCATACTTTCCATGACCTTGAATTGAGCTGTGAACTGCAGTGGACCGAACATGTGTGTTTTGTAAAGGAAGCAATGTGAACTGGAACGAGTTCCTTTTGGATCATGCTGAACTTAAACTTAAGCTGGTTTCTTTCTTAAAGCAAGTTTCAAGCCTTTGATTTGACTCCAAGGTTTTGCTTATTCTCCGCAATTTTCACAGGCCTCTCTTATGGCGAACACTGAACTTACCTCTGGGTGAGACTGCTGATTCCGTTGTAGGAACTTCTGCCAAAAAAAAAGACGAAAGTGAGATCTTTTGTCATTTAAATTCTTCACCATCTAAAACTGGAGGTATGAGGTTGACTTCTGTACCATCGCTTTGGTCAAACCAATTATGAGCAGGTCAATGGTTCAAGAAGCCTGTTTAGCACTGGGCATTGTTCATGTCCAAAGATAAGAAATGGAAGCCATGATTTGGAAGAATTTACAGTTTAATTTCCCCCCTTATATGTTGAAGGAATTAGGCAAATAATGAATGAAATATACCTGTTGTAAGAGGTTCTCTGGAAGCTGTGGATTAAAGCAAATAGTAAAAGAAATGTTTAGGCAGCATGAATATTAAGAAAAAGATCCCCAATGAACATAAGTAAATCACATCTGCTGGTCCATATTCAGCATCAATTTTGTTATAAGCCAGCAGAACTGCTTCAGAAAAGAATCACATGTGGTACTGGTTCCATGTCAGAATGGGGGCACTACATCTAATCCTGCCTATTTCCATTCACTTGTCCTTTACCAGGGCAATTGTCACTGATCACTTGCTTTCTTGTTGAAACAAGAGGGATGTCACCCTTGCCTCCTTCTATAGATTGCACCTCCATCTTGGGAGTAGTGGAAGATACTGCACAGATGCCCATTTAGGGCTTTAAAAAAATAATAATTAAGTTTTTATGCAATACTGTAATCCCAACACAGTGCAGAAGGTGTGGCCATGGAATTTACCTAATAGACTTATACCATTTCACCATTTATTCGTCTTCTTGCAATGAGCTCCCCACTGTTAGAAATATATTAGAAGACTAAATACAAAGGATCAGAAATTTACCTGAGCATATGACACCAGCGTCTTCATTATGGCCACAATTGTGACTTCCCCATCCCCGATGGAAGCACAGCTCCAGAGAAGTTTCATTCCCTCTGCAGTTTACATCATCCAGGAGAATCTGGCCAGATCCTTGGCCAAAAGGGGCATTTCCTGGTGCTGACAAAGCCAATCCACATCCAAGCTTTCTGCAAACAACCTGCGCATCATTTAAATCCCAGCCATCATCACAGACTGTCCCCCAGCTTCCTCTGTAGTTGAGTTCCACGCGTCCTTCACATCTGTTGTTCCCACCGACCAGTCTCATGGGGGGATCTTGGAACAATGCAAAACCATCCTTAGAGAAGCAATTCTTGTAAACCCAGGTGCTCCCCATCCCTAACCTAAGCATCAGACTCTACTGGCATTAGGATTTCAACATACTGACTTTAGATCTGTGGTTCCCAAGGTGGAGCCCATGGCCCACAGGGGGACAATTTGATTTTTAAGGGGGACACACCGACCAGTCTCATGGGGGGATCTTGGAACAATGCAAAACCATCCTTAGAGAGGCATTTCTTGTAAACCCAGGTGCTCACCATCCCCAACTTAAGTGACAGACTCTGCTGGCATCAGAATTTCAACATGCTGACTTTGTGGCAGCTCATCAAGAGAGTAGTTGCTGTGGAGGCCTTTTACATTAATAATTAATGAAACTTAACATATCTCCCCAGTTCTATATTGGCTTGAAAAAACAAATGTGTTCTATGTTAGGGGATTTCTTGCAATTGTGCAAAATATACTCCCCTCCGAAAAAGAAATGTTAATGTTACATTATTCCTGTCAAAACAAGAAGTTCTTTGCTTGAACTTGCCAAGCATACTTTCCATGACCTTGAATTGAGCTGTGAACTGCAGTGGACCGAACATGTGTGTTTTGTAAAGGAAGCAATGTGAACCGGAACGAGTTCCTTTTGGTTCATGCTGAACTTAAACTTAAGCTGGTTCCTTTCTTAAAGCAAATTTCAAGCCTTTGATTTGACTCCAAGGGGTTGCTTATTCTCCCAAATTTTCACAGGCCTCTCTTATGACGAACACTGAACTTACCTCTGGGTGAGACTGCTGATTCCGTTGTAGGAACTTCTGCAAAAAAGAAAAAAGGAGAATAAAGAAAAAGTGAGATCTTTTGTCATTTAAATTCTGCACCATCAAAAACTGGAGGTATGAGGTTGACTTCTGTACCATTACTTTGGCCAAACCAATTATGAGCAGGTCAATGGTTCAGGAAGCCTGTTTAGCACTGGGCATTGTTCATGTCCAAAGATTAAAATGGAAGCTATGATCTGGAAGAACCTACACCTTCAAAAACGTTTCCTTAAATGTTGAAGGAATTACACAAACATAGCATCTTTCCTTGACCAGAACAACTGACACTCATGCCTTGCTTTCCTGTTGAAACAGGAGGCATGTCACCTCAACATGTTATTTGCCTATTTCTACAGAATGCACCACCATCTTAGGAGGAGGTAGAGAATATTGCACAGATGCCACTTTATAATAACAACATTTTATGCAATAATCCCAATAGGAAGCAAAAACTGTCACAATTTACCAAATAGACTTTATACCATTTCACCATTTCTTCGTCTTCTTGCAATGAAATCCCCAATGTTAGAAATATATTAGAAGACTAAATACAAAGGATCAGAAAGTTACCTGAGCATATGACACCAGCGTCCTCATTATGACCACAATTGTGACTTCCCCACCCCCGATGGGAGCACAGCTCCAGAGAAGTTTCATTCCCTCTGCAGTTTACATCATCCAGGAGAATCTGTCCAGGGCCTTGGCCAAAACGGGCACTTCCTGGTGCTGTCAAAGCCAATCCACATCCAAGCTTTCTGCAAACAACCTGCGCATCATTTAAGTCCCAGCCATCATCACAGACTGTCCCCCAGCTTCCTCTGAAGTTGAGTTCCACGCGTCCTTCACATCTGTTGTTCCCACCGACCAGTCTCATGGGGGGATCTTGGAACAATGCAAAACCATCCTTAGAGAAGCAATTCTTGTAAACCCAGGTTCTCCCCATCCCTAACCTAAGCATCAGACTCTACTGGCATTAGGATTTCAACATACTGACTTTAGATCTGTGGTTCCCAAGGTGGAGCCCATGGCCCACAGGGGGACAATTTGATTTTTAAGGCGGACACCGACCAGTCTCATGGGGGGATCTTGGAACAATGCAAAACCATCCTTAGAGAAGCAATTATTGTAAACCCAGGTTCTCCCCATCCCTAACCTAAGCATCATACTCTACTGGCATTAGGATTTCAACATACTGACTTTAGATCTGTGGTTCCCAAGGTGGAGCCCATGGCCCACAGGGGGACAATTTGATTTTTAAGGCGGACACCGACCAGTCTCATGGGGGGATCTTGGAACAATGCAAAACCATCCTTAGAGAAGCAATTATTGTAAACCCAGGTTCTCCCCATCCCTAACCTAAGCATCATACTCTACTGGCATTAGGATTTCAACATACTGACTTTAGATCTGTGGTTCCCAAGGTGGAGCCCATGGCCCACAGGGGGACAATTTGATTTTTAAGGCGGACACCGACCAGTCTCATGGGGGGGATCTTGGAACAATGCAAAACCATCCTTAGAGAAGCAATTATTGTAAACCCAGGTGCTCACCACCCCCAACTTAAGTGACAGACTCTGCTGGCATCAGAATGTCAATATGTTGACTTTGTGGCAGCTCATCAAGAGAGTAGTTGCTGTGGAGGCCTTTTACATTAATAACTAATGAAACTTAACATATCTCCCCAGTTCTATATTAGCTTGAAAAAAACAAATTTGTTCTATGTTAGGGGATTTCTTGCAATTGTGCAAAATATACTCCCCTCCGAAAAACTAATGTTAATGTTACATTATTCCTGTCAAAACAAAAAGCTCTCTGCTTGAACTTGCCAAGCATACTTTCCATGACCATGAATTGAGCTGTGAACTCCAGTGGACTGAACATGTGTGTTTTGTAAAGGAAGCAATGTGAACCGGAACAAGTTCCTCTTGGGTCATGCTGAACACCAAGGTTTTGCTCATTCTCCCCAATTTTCACAGGCCTCTCTTATGGCGAACACTGAACTTACCTCTGGGTGAAACTGCTGGCTCATGTGTAGGAACTTCTGCAGAAACAAACATATGACAAAAGTGAGATCTACTGGCATCTCAATTCTGCACCATCTAAAAGTGTAGGCATGAGATTGACTTCTGTACCGTCACTTTGGCCAAACCCATTTCGAGCAGGCGAATATTACCATCATACATGGTCCAATGAGCCTGTTTACCACTGCGGCTTTGTTCATGTCCAAAGATAAACAATGGAAGCCATGATTTGGAAGAATTTACAGTTTAATTCCCCCCCCCTTATATGTTGAAGGAATTAGGCAAATAATGAATGAAATATACCTGTTGTATGAGGTTCTCTGGAAGCTGTGGATTAAAGCAAATAGTAAAAGAAATGTTTAGGCAGCATGAATATTAAGAAAAAGATCCCCAATGAACATAAGTGAATCACATCTGTTGGTCCATATTCAGCATCAATTTTGTTATAAGCCAGCAGAACTGCTTCAGAAAAGAATCACATGTGGTACTGGTTCCATGTCAGAATGAGGCCACTACTTCTAATCCTGCCTATTTCCATTCACTTGTCAATGTGGGACCTTTCCTTTACCAGGGCGATTGTCACTGATCACTTGCTTTCTTGTTGAAACAAGAGGGATGTCACCCTTGCCTCCTTCTATAGATTGCACCTCCATCTTGGGAGTAGTGGAAGATACTGCACAGATGCCCATTCAGGGCTTTTTTTAATAATTAAGTTTTTATGCAATACTGTAATCCCAACACAGTGCAGAAGCTGTGGCCATGGAATTTACTAAATAGACTTTACACCATTTCACCATTTATTCGTCTTCTTGCAATGAGATCCCCACTGTTAGAAATATATTAGAAGACTTAAATACAAAGGATTAGAAAGTTACCTGAGCATATGACACCAGCGTCTTCATTATGGCCACAATTGTGACTTCCCCACTCGCGATGGGAGCACAGCTCCAGAGAAGTTTCATTCCCTCTGCAGTTTACATCATCCAGGAGAATCTGTCCAGGGCCTTGGCCAAAACGGGCATTTCCTGGTGCTGACAAAGCCAATCCACATCCAAGCTTTCTGCAAACAACCTGCGCATCATTTAAGTCCCAGCCATCATCACAGACTGTCCCCCAGCTTCCTCTGTAGTTAAGTTCCACGCGTCCTTCACATCTGTTGTTCCCACCGACCAGTCTCATGGGGGGATCTTGGAACAATGCAAAACCATCCTTAGAGAAGCAATTCTTGTAAACCCAGGTGCTCACCACCCCCAACTTAAGTGACAGACTCTGCTGGCATCAGAATTACAACATGTTGACTTTGTGGCAGCTCATCAAGAGAGTAGTTGCTGTGGAGGCCTTTTACATAAATAACTAATGAAACTTAACATATCTCCCCAGTTCTATATTGCCTTGAAAAAACAAATGTGTTCTATTTTAGGGGATTTCTTGCAGTTGTGCAGAATATACTCCCCTCCGAAAAAGAAATGTTAATGTTACATTATTCCTGTCAAAACAAAAAGTTCTTTGCTTGAATTTGCCAAGCATACTTTCCATGACCTTGAATTGAGCTGTGAACTGCAGTGGACCGAACATGTGTGTTTTGTAAAGGAAGCAATGTGAACCGGAACGAGTTCCTTTTGGTTCATGCTGAACTTAAACTTAAGCTGGTTCCTTTCTTAAAGCAAGTTTCAAGCCTTTGATTTGACTCCAAGGGGTTGCTTATTCTCCCAAATTTTCACAGGCCTCTCTTATGACGAACACTGAACTTACCTCTGGGTGAGACTGCTGATTCCGTTGTAGGAACTTCTGCAAAAAAGAAAAAAGGAGAATAAAGAAAAAGTGAGATCTTTTGTCATTTAAATTCTGCACCATCAAAAACTGGAGGTATGAGGTTGACTTCTGTACCATTACTTTGGCCAAACCAATTATGAGCAGGTCAATGGTTCAGGAAGCCTGTTTAGCACTGGGCATTGTTCATGTCCAAAGATAAGAAATGGAAGCCATGATTTGGAAGAATTTACAGTTTAATTTTTTCCCCCTTACATGTTGAAGCAATTAGGCAAATAATGAATGAAATATACCTGTTGTATGAGGTTCTCTGGAAGCTGTGGATTAAAGCAAATAGTAAAAGAAATGTTTAGGCAGCATGAATATTAAGAAAAAGATCCCCAATGAACATAAGTAAATCACATCTGCTGGTCCATATTCAGCATCAATTTTGTTATAAGCCAGCAGAACTGCTTCAGAAAAGAATCACATGTGGTACTGGTTCCATGTCAGAATGAGGCCACTACTTCTAATCCTGCCTATTTCCATTCACTTGTCAATGTGGGACCTTTCCTTTACCAGGGCGATTGTCACTGATCATTTGCTTTCTTGTTGAAACAAGAGGGATGTCACCCTTCCCTCCTTCTATAGATTGCACCTCCATCTTGGGAGTAGTGGAAGATACTGAACAGATGCCCATTTTGGGCTTTTTTAAAAATAATTCTTGTAAACCCAGGTTCTCACCACCCCCAACTTAAGTGACAGACTCTGCTGGCATCAGAATTTCAACATGTTGATTTTGTGGCAGCTCATCAAGAGAGTAGTTGCTGTGGAGGCCTTTTACATTAATAACTAATGAAACTTAACATATCTCCCCAGTTCTATATTGGCTTGAAAAAAACAAATGTGTTTTATGTTAGGGGATTTCTTGCAATTGTGCAAAATATACCCCCCTCCAAAAAAGAAATGTTAATGTTACATTATTCCTTTTTGTAAAGGAAGCAATGTGAACCGGAACGAGATCCTTTTGGATCATGCTGAACTTAAACTTAAGCTGGTTCCTTTCTTAAAGGAAGTTTAAAGCCTTTGATTTGACTCCAAGGTTTTGCTTATTCTCCCCAATTTACACAGGCCTCTATTATGGCGAACACTGAACTTACCTCTGGGTGAGACTGTTTGTTCCATTATAGAAACTTCTTCTGCAGAAAAAGACACATGACAAAAGTGAGATCTTTTGGCATTTAAGTTCTGCACCATCTAAAACTGGAGGCATGAGGTTGACTTCTTAGATACTAAGTCATCTAATACATAGTATATATATTTAGCAGATTTTTAAATAAGTAGCAGATTTTCCTTACCGGTAGTTTGTGGGAGTCCTGTGGTTAATTCTTTGAAAAGATGGTAATATAGGAAAAACAAGAATTAAGAGCAACATCACTGGAAATCCCAGCTTTTGTCAGGGACGTAGCCAGGATGAAAATCAGGGGGGCAAGGGGTGGGAAGGGGCGGGGGCAAGGGGTGGGGGGCGGGGCCACATCGGAGCAGCCCGATTTCGGGCTGCTCTGACTCCCTCCTCCCCCTCCGCGATCGGCAGGGACGAGGGGGAGCCAGGATCAGCCCGAAATCAGGCTGCTCCGACTCCCTCCTCCCCCTCCATGATCGGAAGGGACGAGGGGGAGCCAGGATCAGCCCGAAATCGGGCTGCTCCGACTCCCTCCTCCCCCTCCGCGATCGGCAGGGACGAGGGGGAGCCAGGATCAGCCTGAAATCGGGCTGCTCCGACTCCCTCCTCCCCCTCCGCGATCGGAAGGGACGAGGGGGAGCCAGGATCAGCCTGAAATCGGGCTGCTCCGACTCCCTCCTCCCCCTCCGCCATCGGCAGGGGCGAGGGGGAGCCAGGATCAGCCCGAAATCGGGCTGCTCCGATCCCCTCCTCCCCCTCTGCAATCGCTGGGGCAGGTGGAGGGAAAGCCCCAGAGCTGCGCAAAGCGGTTGCCTGGCTTTCCCTCCGCCCGCCCCACAGCCAGCCGGCTAGAAGGGACGTCTCCCTTCTCCCTTGCTGGCTGTGGGGCGGAGGGAGGGAAAGCCAGCCAAACGCTTTGCACGACTCTGGTGCTTTCCCTCCGCCCGCCCCACAGCCAGCCAGGGAGAAGGGAGACGGCACCGGGCGGGCAGTGGGGCAGGCTGGCCAGCGGCCCTGCTTCTAGGGGGGGCAATTGCCCCCTCCTGCCCCCTCCTGCCTACGCCCATGGCTTTTGTAGCAGTGAATTTTGTTTTAATACTAAGTCAAAGTATGTCTTATGTAGCAGATTTTAAAATAAGTAGCACATTTTCCTTACCGGTAGTTTGCGGGAATTCTGTGGTTAATTCTTTGAAAAGAAACAAACAAAAAGGATTCAGAGCAGCATTACAATTAAACCCATTTAAGGGGAGGGGTAGCACTGGCAGTGAATTTTGCTTTAATACCAAATGATCTTACAAGTATACAGCATTTACTTGTAAATGAATGGTGAATTGTTGAAAAGGGGGGGGGGTTTAAATAAACAAAGTGCATATAAAAACAATATGTCCTTCAACCCTATCTATGGTCCCTGGGATGGTGTCCCTGGGGCCATAGGAAGCACTGGGTCTTTCTCTCCAAAGGTGGAAAGAGCTGTCCAGCCTTGAAGAGGGCAATCAGGTCCCTCCTCCTCAGTGTCAAGCATCTTGTCCTATCAATATGGAGCAAAGAGTTTCAGACAAAGGTGCTAAAAGTTCCCATACATACCACATTTACCCATGTTAGGGGGGAATCCAACTCCTTTCCATCCTGAAGGGTTCAATGCCTTCCCAGTCACTAACATGCCCCCAAACTGGGGAGCTAACTATATCAGTTCCGATTTCCTCATCAAAATGTCCTTCCATATCACCCCCATTTAATACAGATTAAATGAGAAGATAAAATGGGACTGGCTGCATTTTGATGAAGACTATGCCATGTGGATGCTGTGCAAAACTCGAATGCATGAGCAGTACCAAGTCCATAGTAAACAGCCTTGTGAAAAAGACTAAATGTCACTTTCAGCTGCAGCTCCCCAGTTCTTCAGATGTAATCTCTCCCAGCACCACCTGGAGATGCTGTGCACCAGATCTGGGACCTTTGCATGCAAATATGTGCCGTGCCACTCAGCCATGGCCTTCCCACAGTCAACATGGCACTCTGAAGACAAGCAGAGGTCAAAGCAGGCACACACCCACACCCACAACTGACTTCATGTTACAAGGTGGCTGTAATGCACAAAACCCTCTGGAGGGATCTGCCTGCAATCTGGCAGGCTTACAACACTCTTGAAGGGCTCATTAGCCTACAAACACCAAGCAATTCTGTGACAAGAAAAAAAAAGTTTAGCCAATGTGGGGGAAACAGAAATTCTGATTTAACAGAGCTGATTTGGCCCAAATAACAAATCTTATGGAAAAGGCACAAAATGGGTCCAAAACAGACTGACTTGATCCTAGTGATACAGGTGCATATGCAAGGTAAATCTTATGGGCAGTACACACCTATTTTATTTAATTTATATAAATAGCCCATGAGAGTTGGGTGAATTTAACTCTGAAATTTTGTTCCATGAGGAGGACTTTGGCTGCGTTAGGCACCTATATTTTAATCCAAAACAAAATCTCAGATGCCAAAAGTGTTGAGATTCTAGTCCAACAAAAAGCAAATATATTTGGCTGTAGGGAAAAGAAATGTATGACTTCCAAGATTACCTGGTATATCGTAATAGGCAAAAAAGCCAGTGCCTGAGTAATAAGACTGTCTGTGGAGCAGAACTGTCATCGTGCCTGTATAGGAAGTGAATACCCAACCCCAGCCACTGCATATATTCCCAAGTAGTGCTGATTGATAAACCATTCCATCGTAGACATGAACATATTCATGAGTACAGTCCAATCTGTGAAGATAAAAGAGCACAAAACCATCTTATTTCAAGCAAGAGCTCCTGGGTCCCGTCCCATCTCAAAGTTTGCAGTATCAAATAAAGTGAGTACTTACCTCATATAATCAAGAGTTAGCACTATAGGGCTAAAATCATAGGAATGGATTGTCCAGAGACACTGCATGATGCTTCCATCACCATTGTAATACGGGCCAGAAAACGACTGAGATGGATTTGAGAAAGTATTGCCACATTCATGGATTCCTAGTAAACATACAATTAAACACTGATTATCTCAGTCCCACCCCCCACCCCCCAAAAGCAATCCTGGTAACAATTCTCTGTCTTCACCTAGACCCTGGTGCTTATAAGGACTGAATCCAGTTTACCCGATCTCCAGCATAGGATACTCTATAACACAGGATATATTTCATGGGCCCACCCAATTCAATATGTTTGTTTGTTTGTTTGTTTGTTTGTAAATGCTATTTTTTCAGGATAGAAATATAGCATTTCTTAAAAAGTGATGTTTTCTTGATCAGAGAACAAGGGAAAGAAGGAACAGTGTTTTTATTCTAGATCAGATGGTTATGCTTCCCAATACAACATGCCCATTGCTTCCAGTTCCACACTTATATGTGAATTTCCATGCAAAGTCGTTTTCATTTTTTACTTTGTGTCATAAAAAAATGACTCAGCAACCTTAAGAACATTTCTCACTGAAGCTTAGACACTCCACCATGTAGCAGACAGTCTTGCTTGCAAAAAAAGGTCACAACTGGAATGTGAAAAAGTAGAAGGCAGGCACTCACCAGTAGTTTGTGCAAACATTGCTGGTCCTAAAGAAAGATGAACAATGATCAGCAAATTTATTTATTTATTTATTTATTTCGGCAGGCTTAGAAGACTCCTGAAGGGCTCCTTTCCCCACAACTACCAACCAATTCTCTCTAGAACATGGTGTTTGGCATAGAGGGGAGGTTTCTTCTGCCGCCATCCCTGCTGCCTCTGCTTCCCTTGGCCTAAGGTAAGTTTCTGGGCCTTAGAGAATGGAAAGGCAGTGGAGGTTTGCTGTAGCTTCCAAATCTGGTCATCTGAGCCAAATAACCCATGCACCACAAGCAGAGGGCTGCCATCAGGAATAAGGACTACACCAGGCACCCCCAAACTTCGGCCCTCCAAATTTTTTGGACTACAATTCCCATCATCCCTGACCACTGGTCCTCTTTGCTAGGGATCATGGGAGTTGTAGGCCAAAACATCTGGAGAGCCACAGTTTGGGGATGCCTGGACTAGACCCACAAGCCCAGTGAATCCAGCTTACCTCCTTGTCCCAAAACACCCCCCAGCATAGGTTTAAAGACATAGGTTCTCTTTTCAGAATGATAAACCTGTTCACAAGGAATTCAACAGTTTGCCAAACCATTCATATTTGGGGTGGGGTGGGCAACCTGATTTACTTCCATTTGAGCCAGGAATGGCTAACCACAGCCTAGAAACTGCAACAGGCACCACAAGTCTTTTTTCTTTTTTTCCTTTGTGTCAAAACAATGGCTCAGCTACCTTAGGAACATTTCTCACCAGAACTCGCATGTGATCCATGTAACAGGGAATCCTGCTTGTGGAAAAAGTCACACTTGGGATGAGAAAAAGTAAGAGGGAGGGACTCACCAGTAGTTTCTGCAATAGTTGTTGTTCCTAAAGAAATAGGAACATTGATCAGCAAATCTAAATATCAGTACTGTATTTTATTTTGGGACACTTAAAACACGCCTGAAGGACTCATTTCCCCACAAATACCAACCAATTCTGGCCTTGACAGAATAGGAGTGAGGTGCACTGTTTGGCACTGGTCCTGCCAGAGCTTGAGGCCACGGCTGTTTACCACCATCCCTGCTCACTCTGTCTTCCCTTGCCTTCTGGGACTTGGAGAATGGAAAGAGAGTGAAGGTAGATACCTATTTTTACACCTTCATGAGCATTTACATCTAATACTCACGAAGTCCTTGAGCTAAAAACCTGTGCTCACTAGAGTACTCTTCACTGGGTATTCATTATTCTCAAATGTGTGTACACAGAGAAAAGGCAACAAAATTGCAACTGAATGTCTGATTATTCAGTTGGAGGATTGCTTCTGTATGATTCCTACTCTTATCTGGAACTGAGACGTCATTTGCCATAGTAAATCTGTATGGGACTGTGTCCCCAGCCATGATATCTAATAGCCCCTCATCTTGAGAAATATCCTGTACGTACTTATTTTAACATTCTACAGTGGTACCTCGCAAGACAAATGCCTCACACAACGAAAAACTCGCAAGACGAAAGCGTTTTGTGATCTTTTTGTTGACTCGCAAGACAAATTTTTCTATGGCTGTGCTTCGCAGGATGATTTTTTTTTGCTTTGCTTTGTTTAAATTGGAAAACCGCAAGACGAAATTTTTGCAATACAAAACGACTCGCGGAACGAATTAATTTCGTCTTGCGAGGCACCACTGTACTTCTTTCCCGCCTTTCCTCATTGACTTCCCCCAGTATCTTCTGTTCAAACCTGCCCATCATCAATATATTATAATTTCCAAAAGCAGGTAAGATTTTGCCAAATTTAGGATGAAACTAACAACACCTATATTGAGAATAGCTTGTATGTTTTGATGGAGTCTTAAATACTCAAGTCAGCTTCATATGTTCCTTTGCAACAAATTCTTCCCATCATTAACTATCAATTTGTAAGGTCAGCATAGAGAAGGGGAACAAGAAAGAGCAAGAGCAAGAATGTTTATAATTTAAGCCATATTACCTGATGCAGTTAAACATATTTCATGAAACAGGAACAGCCAAGAAAAGATCAGGAAGGAACTCATTTTTACCAGATCGCCTTCTAAGTTGATTGAGCATGCACCAGAATATATAGGAATGAAATTTGAAAGGGCGTGCCATGCAATTTGATATTTTTACTTTATCTCATTATAGTTGGACAGAGGGCTACTGTCTAATGGTGTTTATGTTGTCAAGGCATTGCTTATAGTAATGCTACACTTTGTTATTCTAATTTTTAAAAAACCCATTTCCCGATTCCAAGACACAGAGTATTGTTCAATTCTTGTAATGGAAAGATAATAATCACTTATGCCAATTCAAATGCACATGTACATATTGGCAGAAAGTATTGTTCTCATTAGACGTTGCTGTGGTCTTTCATTGACCTTGGCATGAGACATGAAAAAAGCCTCTGATAGGTTGTGATGGAAGTTCTTGTACCCACAGAAATAAGAGAAGGGCAAGAACTCAGCCACGTTGGGAAAGTGAGACTGCAAGTGCTTCAGCAGATTTCTTGTAATCTTTAACTAAGGAGGAATTCCTTCGTTAAAAATATCTCCTTAGTTAAATATTACATTTTTAACTAAGGAATTCCCCCTTAGTTAAAGATTACAAAAAATCTGCTGAAGCACTTACAGTCTCACTTTCCCAACGCGGCTACTCCCATAAAGTATAATCCAACTGCAGAAGGGACTTTTTGAAACTATTGTATCATTTGAACTACTATCAGGAATACATTACTAGGGTGGCCTGAGTTCTTGCCCTTCTATTATTTCTATGGGATCTTCAGTCAGGAAGTTCTTGTACAGCACAATGCAATTGGACCTTCTATTTCAGTACCTACCATTACAATTATCCAGATCAATTTAACTTTGTCTGTGATCATCATCTAAGACCCTTCTTCATGTGCCTCCTCCACAAAAGGTCTGGAGAGTGGCAACATGAGAACAGGCTTTTTCTGTGCAGGCTCCCCATTTGTCGAATTCTCTCCCCAGGGGCGCTTGCCTGGCACCTTCATTACCTATCTTTAGATGCCAGGCAAAAACATTCTTCTTTTTCCAGGCCTTTGGCTAATTAAATAATCTATGGCCTTTAAAACTGTGTGTGCGTAGAGGTATTGTGTTGTTTGTTACTATGTTATGTATTTTTGTGGGTTTATATTGTAAACCTCCATGTGAACCTTGGATGAAGGGCAATATAGAAATTTAATAAATAAATAACTTTGGAACATTTTTTAATTCTGTCTGATTTCATGTGATCCTACGCTTATGGTCATAAAGCTATGTTGTGGAATTTGAACTCTTGTCATCAGAAAGAAAGGCAAATGAATATGCTATGGTATCTTTTTGTATTTGTGTTGTGAACTTTGCTTGTCAAAGATTGCCACCCCTTGCTGTTTAGTGGAGATGAATTTGCCACACACTCCTTCTCGGAAGAAGACACACATTGGTCTCTTCCATAGACATGGGATTTGGGGGATCATATAGGCAGGAGTGCCCAATAGGAGGAGAATAATCAGGCTGCTATTTAAGCCTGTGCCATCCCCTCCACTTCCTTCTTCTCTTTTGCAGTGCTCACCCTCCCTCCATCTACAGTGTGGGTGGGGTTGTGTTTTTTGCTAGTCTCTCTTTCTGGGAGCTAAATATAATTTTGGGGGTAAGTTCCTGTTTTCTCCTTGCAACTCTCCCTTTTCCACCCACCCTGTAGGGTTATTTGATTTGCTGCTAATGTATGCACTTTTATAGTCTGTTTGGAATATGGTGTGGGCAGGTAAGGGAATTTAAAAACTCCATTGGCAGGCACTCTGAGGCATTATGGGGCGAAGGGACATTTTGAGTCCTCCTCAGCAGCTTTCAACTTCAAGAGTCCCTTGGGCTGCCCTTTAGGCCTGGCCTGTGCATCTCGGTGAATACTAGACAGCAGGCCCCAGGTATGCATGTAGTCATTGCCAAGGCTCACATAGCAAGGAGGAAGAATTTTATTCCAATTCCTGGCAAGGAGGAAGAAATTTATTCCAATTCCTGGCCAGAGAGTCACAGAATGCAGCTGTTTGCATGCCCCTGTGGAGTGGAGAAATGCTTTCCTTATTTACATTCATTCCAACCCATCTGCCCATAGTTACATAATTTGGTTACTGTTTGGCAGATTTTGAATAAATATGACCTTTTCAGTATTACTCTGCTTCTCAAGTCTTCTTCCGGAGTGTGTTTATAAATGTTTATAGTAAGGACATACCTCTGTTGGTTTGACATTTATTGAACTGTGGATGTTAACAGTAATTGGAAAATTTCCTCAACATGTTAACAGCTTCAAACTAATGCCAGCAAAGTGCCTCAATTGTTTTACAAATTTGAAGGCTTAACCTGTTTATCTAGGTCAGAAAAGGACTCTGCACTAACCAATGCAGAGCTATCAATGCCAATCAAAACTGTACAGCACATAGCCTATGAAGCAGTGTGGCTGTGAACAATGCATTAAAATATTCAGAACCTGTATACATTATATACTGGATGTATGGCAATGCAAATTTGCCCTCCTTCAAATGGACCAGATAACTTTTCTGTAGTAATATATCACCCATTTTGAAAGTCATGAATCCATGTTTTCTACTGGTATGGAATTAGCTTCTATGTTTATATATGACTGGGGGCATAGAACTAATCTGGCATCAAGTAAGAAAGAGGAAGAGCACATAGGACTCAGCTTCAGGCATTTACCTTCCGTAAACCATTACAGGTGGTCACAGTCATTTAAAGCTACCTAGCTAATATTTCATGAATTTCTTCAAATAAAATTGTCAGAATGTATAATCTTGACCGTTCCTCAGCTGTCACCTAAACTGGAGAATGGAGCATGCAAATTAATGATTGAATCACTGCAATGTTGCCAAATAAGACCTAATCAGCTCCATCTGGTACGCAGGCTGAGACCCTATCTGCCTGCAGACTGTCTTGCCAGAGTGGTGCATTAGGGTGTGTCATTTAAGGACGATTTTTTTAAAAAATTTTTTTGCACAATGAGGGGTTCTAAAAATATGTTATTGCACATGAGGAATCCAAATCTGCAATTATTTTTATGATTGGTTGATGTTTAGCTTGGTAAATTGAGATCTGTTTGAAGTACACTAAAAAAAAGCCGAAAACTCGCATTTTGAAGCAAAGTTAAAGTTTTTAATCATTTTATACAAGCGAAAATATAAAGAAATTTTGTTTCCAGCTGTAACAACATATCATTACTTTATCTTAGGCATCCCCAAACTGTGGCCCTCCAGATGTTTTGCCTACAACTCCCATGATCCCTAGCTAACAGGACCAATGATCAGGGATGATGGGGATTGTAGTCCAAAACATCTGGAGGGCCGAAGTTTGGGGATGCCTGCTTTATCTTATAACGTCCTATTATAGTAAAAAAGAATAATAAATTAACAACTTCAAGGGCTGGTGTCACATGATCATGTATCTGCTGAGGGCCCACATCTGAGTAGGAGAGCCACTGGCAGAAGCCCCCTGGACCATGCTCTTCAAAAGAAGTGTACACTGTTAAAATTTCATTCCTGTAGAATCTAAAGGCCTGCTCTTGATCCTCACAAAGATGGTGTCAGACTTAGAGAAACCATATTCCATGCAGGTCAAGACTTCTGTTCATTTATGGTTCTGAAGCAGGAGAATATATAGTATTTCCATCCTTCCATCACTGTGATAGAAGGGTTACCATAATGCTTATTATCCATGCTACTATTGAAGGAACTAAAATATTGTCTTTCTTAAAATGTAGCAATCCTTATCTTAAGATTGGGTGCCTGCCCAACAGCCTTAATCCTACACTATCAGAATGCTGTTTTTGCACCCCCAATTTATCCAATAAGGAAAGACCGTCACTCGACTAAACTTTGGTAGCTCTACTTTACAGTGTATTTTTAACACCTCCAAGTAGTTTATCCAGTCCTCTGCATAGACTTCCTTATCGTGTTTATCATCATAGCTATTCTTCAAAGAAAACATGCTTTTCTCCTTCATGGGAATAAAATTCTGCTTGCAAAGGGTGAGAGTGAGCAACAAAAGGACACAATTCTCTGCTGAATATAGTATATATATATATATATATATATATATATAGAATATAGTATAGTATAATAAAATGATGTTGGTGGGTGAGGATCCCAGCTCCTTTGATGACCACACAATTGTTCTGGTACCAGAGATGCTCTGTAACATATTCAAGCAAGACCCCAGACCCCAGTCTCCAATGCAACACAGAAGACAATTGCTAGGGCTGGTTAGATGTCCTCATGCCACCCCATTCTGTCTATCTCGGATAGATGAGAAATCTACTTGTCAGAGCATTTCGGCTTTGAAACCCCAACGATCTCAGTGGGTGGACTGGTGGTAGAAAGCAAAAAAGATATCACATACTGTTGAATAATATTAATATTAATAGTACAGATAACTACAATACATATATAAGAGAACTACAATACAGTGGTACCCCACAAGACGAATGCCTGATGCAACGAAAAACTCACAAGATGAAAGCGTTTTGTGTTGCGCGAGGCGACTTGCAAGACAAAGTTTCCTATGACCGTGCTTCGCAAGACAAATAGGAATGCATTAACTAAATGGGTAGACCAGGTAAACCGGGAAAATTTTAAACCGTGCTTTGCAAGACGAGTTTTTTGCTATATGAAGCGACTTGCAGAACAAATTAATTTCATCTTGCAAGGTACCACTGTATCTTGTAATCAATTTTAGGCACTTATCAACATCTGTTTTCATCAAAATTGGGGAATAACCTATATGTTTATAAATGACAGGAAAATTTAAAAAATGTTAAAAAGTAGGAACTTTTCACATAGAGATTTACCAAGCAAGACCTCAATATTTACAAGGAACCAAAATAGATTTCAAATTACCTCACCATACCACAACTTTTTAACACCCCTCAAATCAGGATTTTTAAAGATGAAAAATTCAACACGCCCTAGTGGTGCATACTCTAGTTATCTCTCACTTGGACTACTGCAATGCGCTCTACGTGGGGCTACATGGGGCTACCTTTGAAGGTGACCCAGAAACTACAACTAATCCAGAATGCGGCAGCTAGACTGGTGACTGGGAGCTGCCGCCTAGACCACATAACACCGGTCTTGAAAGACCTACATTGGCTCCCAGTACGTTTCTGAGCACAATTCAAAGTATTGGTGCTGACCTTTAAAGCCCTAAATGGCCTTGGTCCAGTATACCTGAAGGAGCGTCTCCACCCCCATTGTTCTGCCCGGACACTGAGGTCCAGCACCGAGGGCCTTCTGACGGCTCGCTCATTGCAAGAAGCCAAGTTACAGGGAACCAATCAGAGGTCTTCTCAGTAGTGGCCCCCGCCCTGTGGCATGCCCTCCCACCAGATGTCAAAGAGAAAAACAACTACCAGACTTTTAGAAGACATCTGAAGGCAGCCCTGTTTAGGGAAGCTTTTAATGTTTAATAGATTATTAAACTTTTCTGTTGGAAGCCAATTATTATTATTATTATTATTATTATATTCCCCCCTTCCCTTTCCAGATGGTTTGGATAGTTTGGTGGGGATTTAATCTGTGTCAAACTCAAAAAACAAAACAAAAAACCAACCAACAAAAAACCTTGAACATTGTGTTTCCTCCAAATTGAAAAGGAGTCAGAAAACAAACACATGTATTTCTGCAGTTATGTCAGAGATCAGGCTCTGATGAGGAATGGTGGGAGCCCCTCTCTCTCCCTGCTCAAGGCCAGGATCTTGAAACTACACAGGAGCAGGAGAAAAGTATTGATCTGGAACAATGGTTTGCAGAGGGACACAGTTCAGAGACCGATAGTTGGGCAGATTGGGGAGGTGAACAACAAGGAGAAGAGGAATGGGTGGAGGGAGAGCTGGCTGACTCTCCTTTACTGGAAAATGTGCAACCTATCAGCCCTAGGGCTAGAAGACTGGATAAGGTAGCCTCTCAAAATGCTCAGTGGTTGAGGGATCATGTGGCTAGCAGACAGGAGGATAGAAGTGACTCAAGGGAAGTGGGAGGAACTCCAGTATATTCTGGTTTGGGAGCATAACCAGGCGTGAGAGGAAACAAGTCAACACAGAGGTTGGTTCTTTTTTAATCTAGAAAATGGAAGATGGAACTGTATTGGTTAGATTCTTTCTGGAAATGTGGAGTGTTAGTTGTTTCTTTTGTTTTACCTGTAAGACAGTGTGTGTCTTGATCCCTTTTCCCACCATACCAGCACAGGGGCTAGAAAACAAGCATTACCGGTAAGATCTAGTAATGCAAGAAAAGTCTTGACTCCTGTTGCTCTCATTTTTTTAAAGTGGCCACTAGGTGGCATTGTTCAGGCATAGAAAAACTGTTTACATGGGGGCCCTAGGAAATCCAGAAAATTAGAAATCTTATTTCCTTTTCCTTCCCTTATTCATATTTTAAGAATGGTTTAGTGCTAGGCCATCAGTGTGTGGAAATGAAATTAGGGGTCTCTTATCTGTAAGGCATGTTGTATGAGGAATTTAATTTGTTTTCTGAAATGCTTAGTAAATTTCTAGTGCTACCGGTATGTATAAATGTGAGCTACTGAGTACATGTGGATGGTGCTTTGTTAGCTGGAAGAGCAGTAGGTTGCTACGCAATATGCTCCTATTAGAAAATCTCCACAATCCTAGAGAAGTAAGACTCGTTGAGTTGAATGGAATGTACTCCCATGTAAGTGAATATAGGGCTGAAATCTTTAGGTCATCTATGTTGACTCCCAGTGCACCAATAATTTATTTTAGGTCATAGATAAGAATGCAGGGTGTTCACTGATTCAGCATCATTGGCTCTGCTCCTTGGCCATGCTGGTAGGGGCTGATGGGAATTGCAGTCCACAACATCTGGAGGGTGACATGTTGGCCACCCATGATTCAGTCGAAAACAAAAGGGTGAGTGCTTCTGCTATAAACATTGCAATCCAGCAGTGTCCATCTCTCAGCAGAATGAACACCAATGGCGGATTTCCCCTTTTTCTGCATGCCTCATATTGGACGCAATGCAGTAAAAGTAAAAGGGAGAATATCCAGGCACATGAAGGATGAGATCATTTTTCAGGGGAAGCATTACATAAAAGGGCAAGTGGTCTGTGACAGAGCCACTTGCGGTCTCAGTCAGGCAAGGCAAGGCAGAGTCATATCAGCACCTTGGACAGAGCAAATGTTTATGTGTTCTGGCTGGAGCCTTTCCCATTACTCTCAGCTTTGTTGGGTCCTATGGTTTGAGGGCAATGGTTCCTGTTCAACTAAAAAGGCTCAGTAACAATTTTGGTCAAATCAGTCTCTCATTAGAGCTCATGTCAAGTGGTTGTTGTGAGATGAATGTTGCAAACCACTTTGCACAGTAAAAACAGTAAAAGCAGGAGCAATAGCAATGTGTTCTTGTTGCACACCACAGTTGTGAATATGAAATGGAGAGTCTCCCATTAGCACAGAGAACTGAAACATATATTTATGAGATGCTTTTATTTAAAGGCTATTAATTGCACAATCAATATGCTCAGAGCTGATAGAAACCTGATTAAAGTCGCCCATGAATCAATTAATTTTGGCATTCTGAAGTGACGGTCTGCAAGATGAACCAGATGCAATAGGTGTATCAAAAGTACCAGTGTGCTCACATCTTAATTTTCAAATGGGAATTATGAAGTCCGCCCTGAAGAAAAGAATGGACAAATAATGCCATGAATGACTAAAATAGGTGTCAAACAACAGATTTTCTCAACAATTCAGAAGATTTTGTCTAAGGATTTAGACAAAGGATGTGAAAAATCTAAGGATTTTCACATAAACTATCTTAACAGTTTAAATTTATCATGTTAAAATATTGAGGCTGCTGCACTGAGGACAGCATCCCAGGAGCCATTGGATTTTGTCTGACTCAGTCTCTACTGGTGGAGAGGTTGACCTTTGTAGAGGGAGGTACTCCTATGAATGGCTCACTAGAGCAGTGGAAGAAAGGTCTGCTGTTGGTGTTCTGGTGTTGGAGAATGCAAAAAGAGGGTGTTCTTGGGAAAGTCAGGAATAGAGCGAGGTAGGCTTTGGATTCCAAGTCCTCCCAATTTTCCTGATATGCACTCAAGAGAGGGGAAATTATGCTTGGAGGCAGCATAAACAAGATTTGTCAGTGTGGAAGTGAACAAAGGGCAGTCAGTCTTGGAGTTTGGAACTGAAAAGGTGACACAGAAGCCTTACCACTGGTAAGAGGTCTTATGACACTGCAGTTGTGAGGACACTAGTGGCCTCAGCACTGCAGTTCCCAGTATATATATATATATATATATATATATATATATATATGGGAGCCAGGAAGCCCTGTCGGATATTCGGCTTCCAAAAATGGTTCTCAAACCGAAACACTCACTTCTGGGTTTGCGGCGTTCGGGAGCCTGGAATGCTCCAAGTGGTATGATACTGCTTTAAATGTGCAGTGCAGATGGGCCCTACATCTTAAACTTTTTATACCTTACCAAGCACAAGCTATGAAGGAAATTAACTTTTATTAATAACAGACCACTTCTTGTTTAATTAAAACTGGAAATTGTGGTGGATTTTCTCTTTAATAATTTCATTATAGGTTTCCCAAAGAAGTTTACAAAATTGCTTTTGATCTATTGGCTATATTAGCCCAGCCTGGGAATACCTGAGCAAATGACACTGGCATCTTCATGGTGACCACAGTTAGGTGTCCCCCAAACTCTGTGAGAACACTGAAGCAGGGAAGATTCACTTCTTGTGCACTGTACATCATCCAAGAGGATGTTGCCCGAACCTTGACCAAAATGGGGACTTCTTGGTGCTGACCGAGCTGGTCCACATCCAAGCTCTCTGCAGACGACTTGTGCATGATTGAAATTCCAAATGTCATCACAGACTGTTTCCCAGCTGCCATTATGATATACCTCAAGGTGACCTTCACATCTTGCCTCCATGTTGGTTAATGTTGCCTCCATTAACCAATCTCAAGGCAGCTAAATTGGAAATATTTAAATATTTTAAAAGGTATTTCTTATTGTCAAACAAGTCAAAAAATATGTTGATTATTTCCTTTCCCCACCAATAAGATTAACCCAGTTGTACAATGAAAGTAAATAAAGACTCAATGGACATTAGATGGCACTGGAGATAGTTGCTTTGAATAAGAGATGACTTACTGGCGGCTCAGCCCCAGCCAGCAATGGTCAGTAGCCAGGGATGAGGGAACTGTAGTTTAACAACACCTAGAAGGCTATATTTTAGCTAAAGGTAAAGGGACCCCTAACCGTTAGGTCCAGTCGCGGATGACTCTGGGGTTGCGGTTCTCATCTCACTTTACTGGCCGAGGGAGCCGGTGTACAGCTTCCGGGTTATGTGGCCAGCATGACTAAGCCACTTCTGGTGAACCAGAGCAGCACATGGAAACGCCGTTTAACTTCCCGCCGGAGCGGTACCTATTTGCACTATATCATGTATTCATATTCAAAAAGGCAAAAATGGCTTAAAGAGTACTGTATACAGTTATTAGTTGTCCTTGGTTCCTGTTATATACTAAGCAGAATGTCAAATTATGTGTGAAAATGATATAGAAGTTTAGAAATTGATAATTATTGGAAAGTAGAATTCAATGACAAATAGACTCCATGTTTCCATCAATTTGGTACACATTCTTCAATATCTCTTTTATAATAAGTAGGTTTTGTCATCTACATTATATCCCCTATATTTCAAATTCATTGGTACCGTATGACTAGTCTAGCTACAGTGACCATCGCTGTCAAAAACTCCAAAACATTCATTTTGAAAAGGACAACTAGCTGTCCTGCCATCACAAATCTTATCTGTCTCTACTACAATCCTTCTTTTCATCACAGAGGGTCAGAAAATGGCAGCACTAGTGGCTAGAGGTGCTAGTACAACTCTAGGACTTTATTTAATAGATTACGCCTGGCTTTGATAGTGGTATCTGTATTCTCTATTCTATAATTGATCACGTCCTTCCTTCAAAGTATCTAACATCCTCCTAAACACCCACACAGCTGGCTTTTATAATTCTTATCAGTATTTTGTAATGGATTACATCTGACTTTTATCATTTTATGTGTATTCTGTAATAGATTATATAGTTCCTTCAAAGTTTATGACATCCTCCTGAATGAAAACAGCCTCTCACAGCTGGCTTTTATAATCTTATCTGTACTCTGTAAGAAGGCTGGGGCTTTGCTGTATTCATCATTGAAATGCCTGACCTGGAAGTTAAATATCATAAAGCAACGTGGCATCTTTTACAAAAGGATTCAATATCATCCAGCTGAAGAAGACGTAATATTTTTGCTTCTGCGTTTTGTACAGTTTACAGTATGTTCCATCCAGAGTTTGTCCAGGGCCAGCACCAAATGCAAAGATGATGTTTGTGAGAGCAACTAAAAATTTTAAAAATAAATAAAAACGGCCAGCTTTCAGATGAAATTGCCGTACAACTACAGTCTTTCCCCTTCAGAGACTACAGGTATGTGTCAGGAACAAATGATACTTCTGAAAAGCTTTCTTTTACAAAATACAATGAAGCATACTGATAGAAAATATTCTTTTTTTTGTTTTTCTTTTCCAGTGCTTAGCACCAAAAAATGCAGAACACACAGCAGGGAACGCAGTAGGGAAAGTAAGACAAAGAAAATCTTGTTACTGCTGCTGCACAGAATCCAAATGGTTGCACAATGTACCAAGGTTCTTAAATTTCAGAACATAGTAAGGTTATTGCACTTGCTCCGATAAATAGTTCATCACTGTATACCAAGACCTTAATGCTTATTACTAGTGCTATAAATTGAAACTCCTGCTAATAAACTTCAATGAATTTGTGTACAGTAGCCTGCGGCATTATGTGAAGTAAAGTTAAAAGGCACACCCTATGAACGGTTAAATAAATAAAAAAGGGAGAAAGTATTTAGCTTCAGAATAATTGCACCATAAATTCCCAGCCGTCCCCAATATGCCCAAACTTTGGTGTTTATTTGCAGGGCTTGGTGTCGTGCTGGCAATAAAGCTCAAAGTTCTGTTGTACACAGGACAGATGGTCATGCGAAGCGCAACAGAAAGGCGGCTCTATTTGATTCTGCAGCAGATATTTTGAGGCACAGAATATGAAACATTAGCTAATGTAATGAAAGACTTCAGAAAACATGGCAGTGCCACACAAAGACAGGCAATCCCAGTATAGCCACACCTTGTTATTTATTGCCAGGACTTTTTCCTTTCTAGTACATATATTCCTATATGCCCTAGTGCATAGGGGGATAGTCTCTCCTATATTGATTATATTGTTGAATGTGATGTTGCCTCTTTTGCTAGTAAAGTGTTGTTTGGGGTGCAGATTTGAGTGAGGAATTTGAGAAGGACTTGTGGAACAACATATGGTCTATTTAAACACATTTTATTTGGTTCTGGCAAGTATTAGAGAAAACTCATTGAAACAGTGCATAGATAGTACTATGTACATCTAAATGAACAATTGGCTTTGTTGGCAGAATTGTGGAGTTGCAGGAACCTACTGGCACCTCTGGTGGTCTTCCCTTCACCATTAATGCATTCTGATACGATACGATACAATACGATACATATAATCTTTACTGCCATTGTCTAATGCAGAACAACGAAATTGAAAATCTACATCAAACGTACAACAACCATCAGCCTACTATCCAAAAAATGCATATTGACTCGCTACCCATCCCGCCTATACATAATTAACCCCCTAAAAACTCTAATACCCCTCCTGATTTGCTCCCTAAAACTCTGATGCCCCACAATTGAATACAGACCCTCCCTCACAGACTGCCTTTTGCTGTGTTCAAAACCGAAATCGCTCTCGGATAGAAGCTATTTCTCAGGTGGCTTGTTCTGGTCTTTATGACCCTATACCTCCTTCCAGAAGGCAGAAGCTGAAAGAGATCATTTCCGGGGTGCACACTATCCTGCACAATATCTGCAGCTTTCTTATAGCACCTGGAGGCATAGATTTGCTCCAAAGTGGGAAGAGTGCACCCAATTATCCTCTCCGCAGTCTTTACAACCCTGGACAGCGCGGTTCTTTCCCCAACCGTTCAACTCCCAAACCAAACACACAGACCATAGGTTAATACACTTTCTACAGTACAGTGGTAAAATACTCAGAGACGTGCAAATCCATCCTGACCCCTTGGGAACGGTTCGATAGAAAATCTAATATCCACCTGTGTAAGCTCGGCTGAAGTCCCAGGTCTAATAGTTTGGGCACCAGTCTATGTGGAAGAATAATATTAAATGCTGACCTGAAGTCCACAAATAACAGTCTCGCATAGTTCCCTTGTTTCTCCAGATGAGTCAGGACAGCATGGAGTGCCATTGCCACAGCATCCTCCGTGGATCTCTTCCCCTTATATGCAAACTGGTACGGGTCAAGTCCCACTGGCAAACAAGATATAATGTGATTCTGCACCAGTTTTTCAAAGCATTTCATTATGATGGGTGTCAGCGCCACAGGCCAAAAATCATTCAGGCTGTCTATCTTTGATTTTTTTTTTTGGCAGGGGTATTATGGTAGCGGATTTCAGACAGGATGGAACAGTCGCTTGGGCTAGAGACTGATTAAAAATCTTTGTAAAGATTTCTGCCAGCTGGTCTGAGCATCTCTCAGCTCCCTCCCAGTTACACCATCAGGGCCCATGGCTTTCCTTGCATTTACCTCCTTTAGTACTCGCCTCACTTCTCCCTCTTCCACTCTAGCTACATTCCCTATGGAGAGTGACAACAATATCTCTGGCATCTCTATTGGAGCCACTACTTGTGTCGTCTCAAATCGAGCAAAGAAGATATTCAGCTCCTCCACCAGAGAAGCAGTACTCTCTACAGCTGATGGACTGTCAGCTGTAGCCAGTCAGCTGTTGAACTCCTTGCCACATTTGTCTGGTATCATGATTTCTCAGGTGACCCTCAATTTTTTTCCCTCTATACGCCGCTTTTGCCTTCCTGATACCCCTCTTCAAATTCGCTCTGTCTATCCCATACAATATCCAATCTCCAGTTCTAGAAGCAGAGTTCCTGGCCTTCAACAGTCTCCTGACCTCCCCTGTCATCCAGGGTTTCCTGTTCGGATACAACCAAACATGCTTTTCCCTGGTGACGTTTGCTGTGCAAAATCTAATATAATCCAGGACCATTGATGTATAAGTTTCCAGATCTTGATGGTCGAACATATTCCAATCGGTCTGCTGGAAACAGTCCTGCAGCTGCTGAGAAGCTCCCTCAGGCCACACTGTAACCGTTCGTGTTTGTATCTCGACTTGTTTCCTAAGGGGCGTGTATGCTGGTGTCAAAAACAGGGACACATGGTCTGAACCACCAAGGTATGCTAAGGGCTTAGCCTCATAAGCCCATCTAATATTCATATACACCTTATAAAGAGTATTCCCTCCCCTTGTTGCACACTCAATGTGCTGATAGAATGTGAGTTTTGGCAGAAATCGGAGTTGTTATTGGCCATGCTCTAGATCCAGATCCTATTCTCTGCCTTGTCTTCATATCTATGGGAACCTTATTAGATTCCTCTTCGTTGCTGCTAGATTGGCCATCCTTCAAGGCTGGAAGGAAGTCACATACATTACGCTGGAAGTTGGTATAGAAAAGCCTTATACACAGCTGTTTCAGAAAAGTTTACTCGCCACCTAAAGGTACTGAGAAGTACTGAGAAGGGATGCTAAGATAGAGGACTTTGCTGCCATCTGGTGGGCCTTTGTTACACACATGAACAAGCAACATTTGAGGCTCCTTATTCCTGTAAAATATGACTTTATTTGGATATACTTCTAAATCTTGTTTGCAGTACTTGACTCTCGAACTTCTCCTTTGTGCCAGGGCACTTAATGTCTTCAGTTTTTGCATTCTTGTCCCTCTATGACCTACCACTCACTAGCTATCTTCCATTTCACATGGCCTCCTTAGTGTCTATGTTTGTTAGCTTCGTAAGGGTTTTTCCTCCTCTATTATGTCTTTGTTGCTTAACCAATTAGAGGAAAAAGAAAACAGGCTGCAGGTTCAGCTTTGGAAATAAAGTGGTCTGTTGGGAATTCATTTCTGGATCTAACTAATCATGGAGAGAGAAAATATGTGAAAATCCTTAGAAAGGAAACATATTCCATACTATGCTTTGGAGCTGAATACAGAACATGTAGCATAAGGCAGAGGAGAACAATGCACAGAGAACAGGCAGCTATATAGAGATGGGTAGGTCTGTCAGTGTCAGTTACTCATTTTTCCAGTCTTAAATTCAGTCCTCCACATTTCTACATCAGGTTGCAATTTTTTAAAAAAAATGCCCTCCTGAAAATTCACCAGCATTTAAGTGCAAATTGTTCCAAATCTATAGACTGGTGGATGAAATTTTGCCTAACACCCAGTTTCTCCAATGGATTTTCCCCTAATACATCACATTTTTTAAATTTTCAATAGTACATGCATTTGTATGCACACTTCATGCTAGAATATGTGTGCTGTATGCACATTATTTAGCCAGAGAACTGCATTGCAAAATTCAGAGAAATGCACATTTGGAAGAATGTCAGTGTCATTTCAGAAAATGTAAATTAGTGAGCTTGCCTTTAAAAGTGAACCAAATGATATTTCTCCCACATCCCAGGCACCTTGTGCCAACTTTGTATTTCCTTTGACCATTCAAAGTTGCTAATGAGACAATATAGAACAGTGAACACAGGTAACTTGCAAAGATGTAGTAATTTTATTGCAAAGTAGTTGGCAGAAAAATGCAACTTCATATAATTTGGCATTACATTGATGAAACAGATTTTTCCATTCCTGAATACATCATAAAACCCTATAACTATCTGTTCAGTTTTATGGACCATTTTTTCCTTGGGAGTTGCTTGAGATTATAATTCTCCTCTTATTATTCTGTCAGTCACCATGTGGACTCTGAATGCCTCTTTACCTTCAGTTAGCAAAATGCAACAACAAACCCTGAATCTGTTTTATGCTTCATACAAATGATGGATTTGTTATTTGCATCAATTTGACAGAATGAATTGCCACATGAAAGGGTAACATCGTCATCTGAAATTTTTCCCAAAGCACAATGGGGCAAAGCAGGAGTTTTCAAAAGAAGCAAAAATAGCATAATGGAATAGTGACAGAGAAATGTTGAATTGTGAGATCCTTTGCTTAAGTAATTAACAAAAACATCCTAGGATTTAAACTAATTGTAACCCTACAAAGATAAATGGAACTGAACATGAAATTCTCTGACCGAACTGGCTGGTGAGTCAGGCCATAAGCCAAACTGCTTGTTTACACTTGTGACAGAGATTCTACACTAGTCAAAAGAGAGTATCAAACTTATCATTTCAAAATCAACATAGCTGGAACATGTTCAGCTATGTATTATGAAGCACATTTCCTATGTCTGTTTCCAATTATTCCAATAAACTTCAGCACTTTGCCTTTCAGCTCCTAAATATTAACTGAAGAGTCGCAACAAATCCTCCTTTGAAATATAGTCATGATGCATCTCTGACATATGAAGTTGGCAGGTATAATATTTATACAGTAATACCTCAGGTTACGAACGCGATCCGTTCCGGATCGCAGTTCGTAACCCGAACGCTGCGCAAAGCGCCATTTTGCGCACGCGCAGACCGCGTGCGCAGCGAAAACAGTTCCGGGTTTGTGCAGTTCGTAACCCGAACTGTTCGCAAACCGAGGTGGTCGTAACCCGAGGTACGACTGTATGTAGAATGGTTTTTGGAAGTACAATGGGACTTAACTATATCCATAGAAGGTAAGGGGGAATGTTTAAAAGGAGAATGAGAACAATTCCACAATGCCATTAAGTCAAATTAGCTGGATATAGGCAATGATTTTGATCAAAATAAATATTTGATCCTGGTACTTTGATTGAACTGGATTGTGTTTCAATCTACCAGTAAATGTGTCCAACTATAGATGTTCCTGTCTATGGATTTAAATTCCAGAAATACATGCTAAAGATGTGGTTTTCGTTTTTGTGTAGGAAGTGCTGAATGAATCTCTTGCTGATGCATTGGTATCAGTAGATTTGGTGATAGTTTTTCCTTCTCAGTTTGCTGCTTATAAGTAAGCCAGACAGAACAAAGACCATGGCTGCCAAAAGTACAGTAGTAACAGTAAGTGGGCTGAGAGCTTCTTTCTTTTCTAGATTCACACTCTTAGCCAGTTCTGTAAATAAAATAAAAAAACACACAGTTTGGAACAATTTTTCAGATAATTGATGTATGTATCAGATTTCTTACCTGTTCTTCACTATAAGATCCCTGGGCAAGTTACAGCAATACAAGGAAAACACTTTATACCATTATCTAAATGTATATACCTGTATATACTCGAGTATAAGCCTACTTTTTCAGCAAAAAAAATGTGCTGAAAAAGCCACCCTCGACTTATACTCAAGTGAGGCGGGCAACGGCGTAGAAAGGCACAGGACCGGGGGTTCGTAGAAGCGCTGCGCTGCAACTCTCCGAACCCCCGTCCTATGTCTGCTCTGTGCGAGGCGACGGGGAGGGATAAGCGGCAAGGAAGGGATGCTTCCTTGCCGCTTCTCCCCCACCCCGCCACCGACAGCTGGGAAAGGCATGGGATGGTATTTATTTTTATTTTTGAAATTTACCACTGCATTTCCCACCCTCAGCTTATACTCGAGTCAATAAGTTTCCCCAGTTTTTTTGAGGTAAAATTAGGTGCCTCGGCTTATATTCGGGTCGGCTTATACTCAAGTATATAGGGTATTTTAGTTTTGTTAGAGGGCAAGTTTGTCTTTGAATGGCAACAACTGCTTTGAAGGCAGAAGGCCCAGGTCAAATTCCTGGCATCTTCAGGTAGGGCTGGAGAAGACCTCTGTCTGAAACCGTGGAGAGTCACTGTGAGTCCATCTAAAGAACTCTGAGTTAGATTGACCAATTGCCTGGCTTTGTCTAAGGCAGCATCCTATGTTCCAAACATTAGAGTCAAATTCTTCATTCTGCCCACTTTTACATTACATTTCCACACATCAGTGGCACGTGACTCCCAAAAAGTTGCCCATTAGGGAAATGTTACCCGAAGAGTGGAAGCAACGCAGAATGAGATTTCATTGTGTGATGTTACTATGCTTTTGCCAGGCAAGTTAGGAATAAATATTGGTTTTCATCTTATTTGAACAAAGTAGTAGAATATTTCAACAACACTTTGTTCTTGAGTAATTATTATTTCAAACTACTTTGGAAAATATTTTGAAAATCATTATTCCACCGCCCAGATTGCTTTGGTGGGAGGAGTTTGCATATGAGTCTCAAGCTGTACCATAGCATGACAGCACTCGGGGAGGGGGGGATGACAGAACCTTTTAAAAAAGCCCACCTCCCCTCCCCTCCTCCTCTGTTTTATCTGACACCCACCCTCTCTCCCAACCAATCACAGTATGATTGGTGTGGTTGCTTCAGGGCCAAGTAGGATTTTTGGCCCACCTGCCTTGTTTTGCAGCTGGAGTTTTTGCCTATGCCATACTGTAAAGTGGGATAGGAGACTGTTTAGGTGAAGTGCCTTAATATTAGGCTATTCTGGCTGACAAGTTCTTAACTGTTCTGTTTGCGTTATAGGTTAATCTGGCCATTTGAGTGTTTTTTTCTTTCTTAAATAAGGTAATCTGGACACTTTGGCACATAGGTACCATAAGGGGAACTTGATAGGCTGGCTTGGCGATCCCTTTAGGCTCCATTTGGGGGTGACTGTTTGTTTCTGAGGCCTGCAGCTCAGGTTTGTAGGGCTTGGAGATAGGAGAGGGACTTCTTCTGACGTCAACTAGCCTCATCTACCTGGAGTTTGATGGCCCAAAGGGGTGGTGGTGAATGAAGGCCTCCCAACTCACCATCAGGATGTGGCTGGGGTAAGGAGTAAACAGAATGGTTTACCCTTGACCCAGCAAGGGATTGGTTTGTCTTATACCTACGTGGTTTCCTGATTTGTTCATTCCCACACCTAATTGGTTTAATGTTCAATAAAATGGTCGTTATTCAACGCAGCAAACGTGTTCATGCATTTAGTTCAATCCTGGTCTGCAATCATCAGGAAAAAAGTAGCCAAAAAAAGAAAGAATCAAAAATAAAAGTTACCCTGTCTTTTGTCTTCATTGGTTTCTTTCCGCAGTTTGACTGGTCCCACGACCACATCCACTTTATCCTGAAGTTTATCTGTTTCCCTCTTCCTTCTAGTTAAACATCCCTGGTAGCATCGGGATGAGTAATCATATGCCTTGCACACTACTAGTTTGCATTGCAAATAAATTTCATTGTGTTCATAAAGAAACTTAAAAGAGTTGAACTTGAAACGAACGTTGTTGTTGCTTGAGTTAAATCTGAGATTTAAGAAGGTTGGGTCTCGCACACATCTGAAAATAAAAAGAACCAAGTTTGTTTACATAATTACTTCAGATGAATCCTTTATGGAGTTCTGAAGTATGTTATATATGGTGACTAAAGACTAAAGACCATGCTGGAGAAGGATGAGAAGAAATATCAATAAGTGGATGGTGGATTTCAGAGAATAAAATGGAAGATAGACTCAGCATATGTGAAAGCAGTCACTCAAAATACCAGAAGTTACCAGAAGTTAGAAGCTTCAAGTTAGAAAATTCAGAGCAGACAAAGGAAAGTACTTCACACAGCACAGGACATTGTTAAACTTTGGGATTCACTCCCATAAGATGTTCGTGGAGGATTAAACTATCAAGGTACTGGGGATGATGGTTCTGCTTTGCCTCCATTGTTGAAGACAGTATGCTTCCGAATACCAGTTACTGGGAAGCAACTGGGGAGAGGTCCTCCATGCAGGCTGGCCATTGCAATAACAATCATTTGCCTCCCCTGCTTTTGTCTAAGACTCTTTGACTGATGCCACAATGAGTTAGCAGCAAACAACCATATTTATTATTATATTCAGGAACAAGTAATAGCAAGTAGGCTCTGCAACTCTTTATAGGTTTTCTTAAAAAATATGATGTCAGAATCAAAAAGTGAATTTCAGAGTCAGTTTGAGAGTAAAGCAACTCCACTTGTTCATACCACAAAGAAACATTTCAGTACAATCCTACATGTGCCTACTCAGAAATCCAGTTGAGCTCAGTATGGTTTGTTCCACATGAGTCTGAATAGCATTGCATGCTTAGTATTAACTTTGCTGTCATATAAGCCAAAAGGAAAGCCCTTCTTCTAAGTGGATATATAAACATGTTTATTGAAAATATACTCACCCATGCTTGATTAAGTCATAGGTCAGAGTTGTGAAGTCACCAGGGTATGGAGATGTTACACATGTGTCTAGAAATAGTACTAAGTTTGGATCAGAACTGTTGAGAGTAGCTTGGAGATAGAGAACCTGGTCGAGGGGCACTACGTATGGGAAACTGCGAACTGAAATGTCGAAAGATGATGATTCATAGAACGAAAGTGCCACACTGTAGTTGCCATGTTTTCTTTCAGTAATGTCAATGGAATTTTGGGCAATAAACATAGTCTCTACAACACTCTTTGCGTTCATTTCACACATAATATGAAATTGAAAGTTTTTCCTTCTTGTAATGATATAACCAGAGGCTGATGTCTTGATTATGTTGGTATAGGTGATGGTGTCATTATTTGACTGCTAAAGGATCAGGGGAGAAAGATATATGTCAATAATATGTGTAAATCAGGACCTGTCATATAAAACACACCCAATATACTTAATCACTTTAGAATGTGCTGATATTTTAGACTTATTACCATTAAAAAACCACCTTATATAATCTGGAATTTTATTGTATTCTCATTGAAAAAGTTAAGAAAGATAAAAGTATAAGATGAATTCAGTAGTTGAGAAGAGAAACACAGAAATGTGCAGAAAGATTGCTACATCATTTAATTCAAATTAATATACCAATGAATATCTGACTTTTATGACATTTACCTTTGAAATGCTATGGGTTTCTTTAAGAATAACTGAGTTTATTTGTTTGTTTGTGTGTATTAACATGACGAGTTTTGTCCTCAGAAGTGAAAAAGCTGAGCATAATGCAAAGCATTCAAAGGGTGATCATAATGCTACCTCCAATTTACTGGCTTTCTAAAAGTGGAGGACAATCTGAGGAACATATGTCCCCCCCCTCCTTATACCACTTACTCTTTCTGGAGCCAATTCCCCACTCCTGCATGTCAGGAATTACCCACAATACTTTAAATGGTGTGGCGTATTGTCAGGAATTACCCACAATACGGAAATGTCAGGAATTACCCACAATACGGTCTGCTTTAAATGCTGATACTCGCTCTTCAACCCAAGTTCTGAAATTGGTAGTTTCACAGCTGAATTAAACTTATTGTTCAATGGTGTCAAAGTCAATGAAGGGCAACACTGACATCTCCTACAAATATAGTTGAAAGAAGAAGAGGACTAGCTCCATGGCAGAGTGGAGAAGAGGCAGGATGGCTTTCCCAAGGCTCTCTCTAAGCCAGATCATTCAGATGTTCTAGCCAGAAGGTGGGTGAAATACTTTTCCAAACTTTAAAATAGCAGGGTAATGTTACAAAGATAAGAACCAGAAAACAGATAATGTGCAGTACTCAATGTGGTACTGAGTAACTAGTTCCATCATTGCAATGATTTAAGCTTGTGCAGCAGAACTTTTTTTCCTCCTCTGCCCACAACCCCTTAAATCTCATCTTGGGTTTCCAACAACCCTGAAATAGATTTGAGGAGGGTGTGAGATGTGCAGGGAGAGGATAGAGGAGAAGTGCCATAGCACATGCAGAAATTCTTGCACAAACAGAACAAGTGCATTGGATACTGACAATATTTTTAAGAACTCATTGTCTTACCTTTCTTACTGTGCCACACCCACTATATGGTATCTTGAAGACCACATATTCTTGAGTAATCTCAGGTGAGCAGAAGGGGTCTGAAGTATTCAGGGATACTTCGCTTGCATTGTAGCCCAGCAACCCAAGATAGTACCTGCTGATGCGTGCAAGCATGTATTCTCCAGAACATGAAAGCGCTGAATGAGGGCACATAGAAACCATATTAAATAGCGCGATGTCAACACATTTTACTTATGAGTAGGGGCAACCTGGGTGAACGATATGTCAAGCAAGTGGGGGCTTGTTTGAGCTCATAACGAAGCTGCCATGCAACAGCTTTACCACATTTTCAAGAAATTTGAAGTATTTGGGAGGGAATACTCAGTTTTAATATTTCCTTTGAACACAGAGACTTTTCAGCTAGGCAACCCAAATCAGCAAAATCTGCAATTCTCACATGCATTTTTTTAGGGAGAAATAGGAACTTACTTCTCGAAGGAACTGGTGCTAAACTTGTAGGAAGAGCTGTGCAAATGAAAAACGAAACAAAAGGGAGATCAAATCTGTGTCTAATTAGCATTTAAATGGTAAAAATTTGGGAAACTGTAGGCACAGCATTGAGTTCTGTGCCTTTAAACACCCTTCCACCATAACAAAGACCATTATACAACCCTGTACAAACAAACACTGTTGCTTGTACTCCGGTTTGTTGGGATTTAAGTATATGAAAGATGTTCTCTTCAGAATGCCTCTACTGTGTAATCTAATATCATTCCCTGAAGAGTAAAATCTACTGCTTATTTTCTACAATGGAGAGAAAATAACAGAAACCAAGTAGTTTCAGATATATATGTGGTGAAGAACAGCCTCCCTGGATCTTGAGCATGCAATTCTCTCCAAGCTCAGAGATGCTTAAATCACATGACTGTGAAAAGAAGCATCTAGTTTCTTTGAGTGTCATGTTTAACCAGTTTCCTTATTACCTAACAAATGACACAGAAGGAAAGGAAAAAAAGGAATCAATATAAATAATACAGATATTGCACTGAAGATATCAATATCCGAGCAGTTATCTATCCAGTAACCGAGTAATATATTGCAGATATTTTTCATTGACCGAAGTCACCAGTGTGTGTGTGTGTGTGTGCGCGCACGCGCATTAATCATACAAGAATACAATTAAAGGGAGAGCATTTAAAATGAAATGACATAAAAGAAAAAGAACAAGGTCTTACCAGTGGTTGATTCATTGAGAGGTGGTGCAGTAGTTGTTTCTATTCCTATTTAGGTAAACAAATAGTACAATAAAAGTACTATTACACTGATAAGATCCTAGCCGCAATATATTCAATAACCTAGTAACATATGGCAGATACTCTTCATTAACAAAAGTCACCAGTGTTTGTTTGTGTGTGTGTGTCTGTGTGTGTGCGTGCATTATTTATACAACAAAAAAATCTCAATACAATTAAAGGGAGAGCATTTAAAATGAAATGACATAAAAGAAAAAGAAAAAGGTCTTACCAGTGGTTGATTCATTGAGAGGTGGTGCAGTAGTTGTTTCTATTCCTATTTAGGTAAACAAATAGTACAATAAAAGTACTGTTACACTGATGATAAGATCCTAGCAGCAATATATTCAATAACCTAGTAACATATGGCAGATATTCTTCATTAACAAAAGTCACCAGTGTTTGTTTGTTTGTTTGTGTGTGTGTCTGTGTGCGTGTGTGCATTATTTATACAAAAAAAAAAATCTCAATACAATTAAAGGTAGAGCATTTAAAGTGAAATGCAAGTAAATCAGGATGCTTAAAACATACAAAAAGCCTGGTGGAATAAAATACTCTCCTACAACATTAACAAAGAAGGTATCAGTGGGGAGATGCTGCTTCAGTTGTTGAAGCATTGCCTTATTATTCAAAGTGTACATGTCAAAGGACTAGAAATTTTAACATGGCAGAAAATTGTACATTCAGATCTTACTTTGGTCCCTCTCGGGGGAAATACCTTTGATCTATTCAACTGCAAACTGATATCATTCATACAAACAGGAAAGTTAAGCAAAGTAAATATCATATTCATCTCTCAATAGGTCACAGAAACTGTGCTATAATCCGGCCAGCCTATGGGTTTGTATGTTGGTATGATCCTAGACAAAGGGTAGGGAGCCTGTGGCTCTCCCAATGTTGCTAGATCACAACTCATACCATCCCTGATCTTTGCCTATGCTGGCAGGGATTGATGGGAGTTGGAGTCTAAGACCATCTGGAGAACCACAAGTTCCCCATCTCTGCTTACAATTTTCAGCTTACATTGCATCCTCAAACCAGAACAACATTAATCTAACACAATAGATACTAGAAATGTCCCAGAACTAGATAAATAGATAACTCTTACTTAGTGGAATAGAAGCATAAGAAGCATAAAACCCATTTCCTGAGTAATATGAATCTCTGTACAGCACAATAGTCATTGTGTTGTAAGTTGATGTGTAGGTATAGTTGAGATAGATGCCAGAGCAAATTCTTCCAAGCAGAGTGGAGGCATACGCGTACCCATCGAAGATCTTAATATATTCTTTCTTGCAGTCCAGGCTGTATAAAGGTAGGTCAGCAAGTCACTCTTTGTGTATAAAATTATGCCATCATTTCATACATCAGGTTTTCACATTAAGTAAAGAAAAGTTACCTAGGTTGCTTATATATGGGGATTCAATTTCATAATGGGTCACTATCACAAAATGATACACTGACAATAGTGTTGTTGTTCTTTACTTATCAGGGTTTCCCTGGAAATAATAAATCCAGGAGGGGGCAGATATGGGCTGGTATTTTGATGACAATGACATTGTTTGGATACTGCAGATCACATGTCATATGAGGAGCAAAGATGCCACATTGAACATTCTCTTGAAAGCACCCTTAGATTCTCTCTTTGGTGACATATATGCCAAAAATAAAGGTAAATACGTGGATTCAGTGGAGCTGACCTGAATTCCGAACATATTAAAGTAATATTATGGTTGGTTCTGCCTGTGAGAACCCCAACCTACAGCTATGATACCATGGTGATGGTTCAGGAAGAAGAAGAAGAAGAAGAAGAAGAAGAAGAAGAAGAAGAAGAAGAAGAGGAGGAGGAGGAGTACCGTAGTAGTTTGGATTTGATATCCCGCTTTATCACTACCTGAAGGAGTCTCAAAGCGGCTAACAATCTCCTTTCCCTTCCTCCCCCACAACAGACACCCTGTGAGGTGGGTGGGGCTGAGAGACTTCAGAGAAGTGTGACTAGCCCAAGGTCAACCAGCAGCTGCATGTGGAGGAGAGGAGGAGAGGAGACGCTAACCCGGTTCCCCAGATTAAGAGTCTACTGCTCTTAACCACTACACCACAATGGCTCTCAGATGTATCCCAGATTAGTTCAGCCTAAAAGAGTGGCATGCCTGTGTACATATCAGGGTGCCTTGCAGTGTCAGACCTCAGGCCCATTATGTCCACTACAGTCTGCTCCAACTGGCAATGGCTTTCCAGTGACCCAATTATAGGTCTTTCCCAGCCTTGCTCCTGGAAATGCCCAGAATTCAAATATACTGTACAGTATATGCATACAATTTAACCGCTTTGCTATTGAATGATATCTCCTCTGGATGGAACAGCATAATTTGCTTTAAAGAGAAGATTCACAAAAGACTTGTTTTTTTTACTCATCTTTCAATGCCTCGGTGAAAGGGCCTGTCCTTCATATTTCCCAAGAATGCATTAAAAAGTGGACCCTTTTGTTTTCAGGAAAGGGCCAATATCTACCACTTGTAGAGTTTGTAATAAAAATGTGTTCACGGCGTATTTTCTTTTAAAAGGTTTTTAATTTGTATGGGATTTCATCTAGTGTAGGGTAGAACCACATGATCAGTTAGCAGGATTCGAACATTTTAATCTGATAGCTATCACATGCTAAATTTGTTGGGTAGGATCAGGGTCCCTCATGCAGAGAGTTCTGCTTGTGTTCAAGTGAATGCAAGTTGAAATTCTATGCAGAGCCTCCCTGTGCAACACAGAGAAGGTGGGAGGCTGAGAGGGAAGGAGCAGAGCAGACTGCCAGGTTAAGGGAAGGGCTTGCATAAACATTCCAACCTCCCTAAAAAGTTTGGTGCTTACAAATTCAGGCAAACACCTCAGCACATCTATCTTTTCCACAGCAAAAAACAGCCACCCATAACATATTAAAGTCTTCGGGTAATGACAAAACCATGAATTAACATCATGTGCAGATTTCCCATAGGAAATGGAAAAAAACATTCAGTTCCTTACACTTACCTAATATAAGACAACTGGAGAACTATTTGATAACCAGGGCTCACTTGAATTTCCCAGATACACTGTACAATGGCACCATTTCCAGGATAATATGGTCCAGAGATAGATCCATTTGGAAGGGAGAGATAGCCACCACATGCTAGAAAACACAACATTTTGTGCATGTAAGCCAAAATGGAATTTTGTACAGAGAAATCTGAAATGAAATCCAGCTTAATTTAAACTCTTCCTCCCTCCCTCCCCCAACTTGATTGCATTAACTCTCTCCTTCTGTTATTAATAAGCAAATAATTGGCCCATTTAGGTTGAAGCTGGAGGCCTCCAATATCCTTGCCCCTATTAAATTACTAATATATTTTTATTTGTGGGCAGGATGCTTTTAATGTATTTCTCTTTCCTCTTGGTTTTACTTCATCTCATGGGTGAGAGTTGCTTGTCTGGTTGGTTGGTTGGTTGTGAATCACTTTGGTGTTAAATAGGTTAATTAATTAGCTATCAAGTAGTTAAGGTTTGGTGAGCACCCTTAGGTACAGGTACTTTTCTGAGCCTTGCCTTCCGAGCTGTGAGACCCACTGACAGAATAAGAAGTACCATTGAGGCCAACCTGTAACACCCCCTCTCAGTTATGGGGCTTATGGTGAAATGATGCCTCTTATTCTTGTCAGAGTTGGTTCACTCTGTTTGCTATGTGAAGATAGTATCCTGCACTTTGGTTCCCTTCAGCAGATCTGTTGTGTTAAATTAAATGTTGCCTAGTCCACCAAGGCTGTGTATCTTATTTCCCTATGTGGTTACAAAATATGTTTCAAGCATGCAGACCTATGATGAATGACTATTTAGACTCCATTCAATTTTCCAAAATCTTTATTCAAAAGTCTGTTCAATTTCTTCTTTGTTTTGAAATAATGACTCAGTTACCTTTGGAACATATATCACCAATGCTTTCAAACTTTCAAATATGCACTAGCAACCACACCTAAGAACTCCCCCCCCCACACAATTCTTAATCAATTTCCCACTACTGTATGTATATTTCATACTTAATGCCTATTGAGAAAGATTCAGACTTGGAATAAAAAAAAGTAGGACTCACCAGATGGAGTAGAAGGAGCTGTTCACAAAGAAAGAGGAACATTGATATGCATTGGTAAGAAATAGGCATGTCACTATTACCTATTAATATTCATCAGTATTAATATTCATCAGTATTTTTACCCAGTGAACCCAGCAACCCTGTGACCCTTGAGGGAACTGCCCTGTGGGCCACAGAAATTATCAGATCTCCCTCTGTGAGAGCAGAGGGAGGTGTCTGAGTTTGACCTTGGTTCCCTTCTGCAGAATTGTAGTGTTAAATTAAATGTGGCTCAGTTCACCCAATCTGAGTGTCTTATTTCCCTGTGTGGTCACAAAAGAATTTTCTACATGCAGACTTACACTCTGTGCCTAAAGTGGTCGGTTCTCCAGTTGTGGATAGAACTAGTAAGAAAGAACAGAATCAATCAGATTGTGGTAGAATGTATTAATATTAAGCCAAACATTGAACAAAAAGTCATTCTCTCCATGGAACTCTGACAACTTTAGCTCTGAGAGGCGAATGGGGGCCTCCTAACAGTTCTCAGCACCATAAACAAGCTAAAATTCCCAAGAATCTTTGGGGGAAGTTTCTGTGGCACAAGTGGCAATCCTTGTAGTAAGGGGCTGAAGGTATACTACTCAGTATAACTAACACTGGATATATTTTAGTGGACCACCAAATGTATGAAGCATCTAGCCTCAGCACTACTGCACCAGGCTAGAAATGGAAGATTTATAAAAAGTTGATGATAGTTTGTTCCTAGAAGTAAGGAAATGGGGAACAAAGCTGCAACCCAAAGCCAGGTTGCTATGCCATGCCTAATACAGCTCAGTAAAAGGTAAAGGTCCCCTGACCATTAGGTCCAGTCGTGGACGACTCTGGAATTGCGTGCTCATCTCACTCTATAGGCCGAGGGAGCCAGCGCTTGTCCGCAGACAGCTTCCGGGTCATGTGGCCAGCATGACCAAGCCACTTCTGGTGAACCAGAGCAGCACACGGAAACACCGTTTACTTTCCCGCCGGAGCGGTACCTATTTATCTACTTGCACTTGACATGCTTTCGAATACAGCTCAGTACAAGATACCTATTGCTTCCAGTTACACACACACACACACACACACACACACACACACACACACACACAAACTCTTTCCATTCAATTTTCCAAACTCCTTTTCAAAAGTTGGTTCATTTTCTTCCTTGTTTTGAAATAATGACTAGTTACCTTTGAAACATATATCACTAATACTTTCAGACTTTCAAATATGTACTAGCAACCACACCTAAGAGCTCTCCCCCCCCCCCCAATTCCTAATGGAATTTCTACTAGGTATCTTTCATACTTCCTGCCTATTGAGAGAAAGATTCAGCCTTGTCATTGGCAGAGGTTCTGTGGTTTTGGGTTGGAAAAGTTGCTCCAGAAATTACACTTACATACCAGCTGTGTCTTATGCAGAGACTTCAGTTCCCAAGCTTTGAGTGTCATAGCAACAACAGTCACCACAATCTAATGATTAGAAGTCAGGTGCTAAGAGGAACTGAATAACCTCTGCAGGGGCGACTCCAACACCTACCACATTAACATAAATTATTTGCATGATACCTTAGCCCCATATTCAAGAAGAATATTTAAGCAAATATCCAAGGAGGATGCTTCAGGAAGGTGGATGTGACTATGCTTGCTTCAAGACCAGACTTGAGGAGCAGAGTCATAGACAATGGGATAGAAATGAAATAGAAGTCAAGGAAATCTCTGGAAGAGATTTGTGCGCTTGCTTCTCCAGACAGTCTGTGATTGCTATCAACAGATCAGGCTCTTTAAAATATACACCCCCCCCCCTAATTTTCAGGTTTCTCGTTAGCAGATGCTCTGCATGAGAAACCTGTTCTATGATATTTGTGTGTACATACTCAGAATTAGGGTTTAGTACTTTAGTATGAGAGTCAGAGTACTCTTACCAGCAGCAGTAGTTGCTTCTGTAGTTGCTTCCAGGGTGACAGAAGCTAGTTCGTGAAGAGAAACAAAATAACAGAGTAAGAGAAAAATGGTGCAGTAAAATGATATAAAAACTGTATATTGTACTACGTAATGCTTTTAAATATCTAGCAGATTCTCCTTACTAGTATCAATGTGTCCTGTGGTTGTTTCTTGCAAAATCTGTTCTGTGGTTGTTTCTTGCAAAAGAAAGGAATAAAAATTATTAAGAACAATATTACATAAAATCCCATTTTTGTGGCAGTGGATTTTGTTTGACCATTAGATGATCTTACACATAGTATTTACTTATGAATGAAAGAAAGGTGAATTGTTGGGGAATGAGAAGAAAGATAAAATAAGGGAATATACCATAAATACAATATGTACTCTTGTCCTTCAAGCCTATAGTCCCCTGGGGCATTAAGGCCCACTGGTAGTAAGGTAGTAAGGCTAGACTGGTGACTGGGAGCAGCCGCCGAGAACACATAACACCAGTCTTGAAAGACCTACATTGGATCCCAGTACATTTCCAAGCACAAATCAAAGTGTTGGTACTGACCTTTAAAGCCCTAAATGGCCTTGGCCCAGTATACACGAAGGAGCATTTCCACCCCCATCATTCTGCCCGAACACTGAGATCCAGCGCCAAAGGCCTTCTGGCAGTTCCCTCACTGCGAGAAGCAAAGTTACAGGGAACCAGGCAGAGGGCCTTCTCAGTAGTGGCGCCCGCCCTGTGGAACGCCCTCCCATCAGATGTCAAGGAAATAAACAACTATCTGATGTTTAGAAGACATCTGAAGGCAGCCCTGTTTAGGGAAGTTTTTAATGACTGATGTTTTAATGTATTTTTAATTTTTTTTGGAAACTGCCCAGAGTGGCTGGGGAAACCCAGCCAGATGCGGAGGGTAATAATAATAATAATAATAATAATAATAATAATAATAATAATAAGGCATTGCATCTCCCTCTCCAAGGGTAGAAAGAGGAGCCCAGCCTTAGAGAGATCAGGTAATGAATCCCTCTACTTCACTGCCACAGAAGTGTCCCCAGTTCTTGCCCAAATGACATCAAAAGGGCCGAAAAAGTGGCAGACCAGGATGCATAAGCTTCTTTACTCAAGCAACATTTACCCACACTGGGGAAAATTCAGCTCCTTCCCAACCATAAGAATCCAGTGCCATCCCAGTCACTACCATGCCCCCCCCCCAAACCAGCCCTGGTGTCCTTATCAACATGCCGTTTCATATTTTTTACCATTTAGTACACATTTGCCACTTACCATTTCCACACCCACCTGATCTGGACTAATTAGGAAAATAATATGGGACTGCATTTTGATGAGGACTGTGCCATGTAGATGCTGTGCAAAACATGCATGCGTGAGCACAGGTCCACAATAAACCATCGTGTGAACAGACCCAGTAAAGAACAGGTTTGAGGCCCTGTTTGTGGACTTCCCAAAATGATGGGCTACAGGGATATTCAGTCTTATTAGGCAGGACTCTTTTTATACATTCTTATGCAATTTTTAAAGAAGCATAAGGATCCATTCATGAAAGCAGCAGATTGAATATATTTGTTGATTAATAGGGGACTTTAAAAATCACATTTTACCTTGTGGCGTAGTATAGTAATAAGCAGTAAATGATAGCCCTGCGTTAGAGGAATTTCTGTACAACACAACAGTCATTGTGTCTGAAGTGGATATAAATACATGACGGGTAAACATGCAAATTCTTCCAAGTTTTCTTGATGAGCCCAAGCCACCATCGTAGATGGCAATATAATCTGTGCGGCAGTTCAAACTGTAAGATGCAAATTTAGAAGTTATTATTTATTATTCGTTTTAATGGAGTTAGGTAAATAACTCTATTTTTATTCCTCACAACTAACAATTCCTCAAGACATGGCATGTTAGACTATGCTGAGAGCCTGGCAAAATACTGATTACCAAATATTGGAAATACACTCAATCATCCTCCATAAATCTGAGTATTTGAAAAAATATGGGGTCAGCCTCACATTTACAGTCAGATTTTAGGAATGTTTTCTAAGTTATATGGATGCAGACAGGCATTGGGAGAAAGCTTTAAGTTACCAAGCTGTGTTGAATACTATCTAATTTGATTCAAGTTGTTGAGTACATGTAATGCAATATATAAAATATGTCATAGAATAAGTATTATAAAAACAAAAATACTAAGTAATACATATGCTTCACAGTAATTAAAAGCCCTGGATGTGTGTGAGACAGGCATTCCATTCTCCCCCCCTTTATTCTCCATTCAATATTCTTATTCATTGGGGCTCATTGTAGGCATTTGTGTGAACTATATCATTAGCCTAATGCTTTTGATTAAATATGTATATGGGACTGGATTGAAAAGCTCTGAATTGTATCTTGCTCATTGCCTTCTTAAGTACAGTCATACCTTAGTCATAGCTTAGTTCCCGAATGTTTTGTCTCCCGATTGTCGCAAACCCAGAAGTGTTTATTCCAGTTTGTGAACTATTTTTGGAAGCTGAATATCCGATGGTGCTTCCATGAATTCCGATTGGCTGCAGGAGTTTCCTGCAGCCAATCAGAAGCCACACTTTGGTTTTCGGACGTTTTGGAAGTCGAATGGACTTCATTCGACTTCCAAAGTATGACTGTATCTGGTCCTGGGTGATTCTGGCTACCCCACTGGATTATTCTAGACATGGAAAATTATCTTGGACTCAAACATTTTTAGCCATATGCACAAGGGAAGCCATGTAAGGCTGTTGCAGCAAAAAACAATGAAGGTTCTGTGTAAAAGGTCTTGCCTAAAGGCCATTAAAGACTAAAGAATATTAAATGCTGTTTGTCTTTAAATATGTTAGTCTATAAGGTGGCACAAAACTCCATGTTGTTTAGGAGCATTTTACTGGTTGCAAAAACAGATTTAGAAATTAATCAGTAAAATGTACAGAAGGGACTATGATAATGCAAATACTTACTTCCAACCAATTGTTTTAAACTGTAAAACAACTCTCTCGTAAAACTGTGGAGCTTTAATTTCCCAGGTACACTCCATTGGCCTGCCATATCCAGGATAATAAGGGCCATAGATATATCCAAATGGTTCCAAGAGAACGCCACCACACTGAAAGGGCGCTGAAGAACACAGACAGAACATTTGTAGAGCCAGGATCAATTGTCTTTATGCGCAAGGTATTGTAGAGATAATCTCCTCTATAGCAACATTATCTCCTGCCAACCTAGCAGTTCGAAAGCACATCAAAGTGCAAGTAGATAAATACCTCCGGCGGGAAGGTAAACGGCGTTTCCGTGCGCTGCTCTGGTTCGCCAGAAGCGGCTTTGTCATGCTGGCCACATGACCCGGAAGCTGTCTGCGGACAAACGCCGGCTCCCTCGGCCTATAGAGCGAGATGAGCGCCGCAACCCCAGAGTCGGACACGACTGGACCTAATGGTCAGGGGCCCCTTTACCTTTATAGCAACATTAGCACTGCATTTTAGATCTCTCCTCAAACCCCAGGCATGTATGACTAAAATTTCACTTAGGCATGTTGGGAACACCCGATTCAGGAGGCTAGAAATATAGGATTTCTCAAAAGGCAATAATCATTTGTTCAGAGAAGAAAGAAAGAAAGGAACAAAAATTTTGACTTGACATCCCAGTGCAAGATGATCATGCTTTCAGTTGTGTGTGTGTTTGTATATGCAATTTTTCAAAGGCTTAAAGGCTATTCTGTTTCTATTTTGTGTCAAAAGAAATATTAATATTAATTAATTAATTTCATTAGTCCACTGAAATAAATGAACACTTCTAAGTTAGGACAATTAATTGAAATGGATATACTCTTGGTAAAATTTTATTGACTACTACCTATGACCATCACTCTGCCAAACCCACTCTTATGCCCAGGGGCATCCATGTTAAGTACATTTTTAAAAAAAAGGTGAGCAGATTTCATTACCTGATGTTAATTCAGAGACTGTTGAGGTTACCAGATCTATAAACAAAAACCATCATTTTATGAAACTGTCAACATTCTTGCAATTGTTAATGCTATACTGTAATGTCCTGCAGATGTCAAGACTCAAAATAGATTTTTTTAAATAAATTTAAAAATTCCTTCCAGTAGCACCTTAGAGACCAACTAAGTTTGTCATTGGTATGAGCTTTCGTGTGCATGCACACTTCTGAAGAAGTGTGTGTGTTTGTATATGCAATTTCTCAAAGGCTGAAAGCCTACTCTGTTTCTACTTTGTGTCAAAAGAAATATTAATCTGCCTTTGGGTCATTTCCCACTAACACTCATACAGGCTCCTGCAGCGGAGGCTGATCTGTGAAATGGGGCACTGCCCCACCAACCTCATTCTATTGTCACCCCCTGTCCCAGCCTGCCATCGTATGTGCAAGTCCAGGAGGTGGTATAGCTTGTCAGTTCCCTCCTTCTTAGTCTCAGGGATAGCTTTGTACAGCTGAGCAAGGAGGAGAATGGGGACAACTAGGAAGCTGCCTAGCTGACTGTGCTCTGGCTCCATCTGATGTTGGTCCTCCTGCTTTGCATTCTATCAGCACCAAAGAGCATTAACCACAATTGTATTCAGATGGTCCTGAGATGCCATTATTCAATCAATAAATAACCTTTATTAGGCATGACAAGTTCAGGAGCTTCAGAACAAAATTATGGATAAAACATTCACGTTATAGACTTCATGAAATAAAATACATATTAATTAAATTAATATTTTAGAATGATATATCAATTTTCAATTAGCATCCCCTTGTCCTCTCCACAGTGGCCCAATCTCTCTGCATAAACAGAGCACAAAAACTCAGCCACCACTAAAGTAACTCCATCATAATTATCCGACAGTAACCCCTGAATAGTTGGCAATGCCGCGATCGATGCATCCACCTGCAAAGCACCCAGCAATCGCCTTCTCGCATTAATACCATAATTGCAGGAAAAGAAAATGTGGTCCAATGTATCTGGTTCATTCTTCCCGCATTTACATAAACATTCGGCTTTTGGGAGAGCTAGATATCTTCCTTCTATCTCCATAGAGGGGAACACGTTGAATCTAGCCAACATGAAGAGCCTGCACCCTTCCTGACTCTTCAAGTTTGCCATATATCCCCCTTTAAAGTCTCTACACATAGGGAGGTTGATGCCATTATTATGAGGGATGTAAGAAGGCACTGCATTTTAATTCCATGCTGTATCTTCTGCCCGAAATGACATTATTCCTTTTGCTGTTCACTGTGGCAAAATTACATGCAAAAAGGTAGGTACTCACTAGTGGTTTCTGCAGGAAGAGCTGTTGCTAAAGAAAGATGAATTCACTGGTCAGCAAATTTAAATATCCACATTTTACTATGTTCATTTTAAAAAATGAACTACTTGTTACACAAAAGAGTTAAAATTATATCTTATACTTGAATTTTGCATGCATATGTAATGAAGAGATACAGAAGAATAGAAAAGTAATCTATTTATTTTTAAGTCAAGGACTTTTAAGTGAAGAACCAAAGGCCTAGAGAGATTAGGACTATTAGGACTATTTTGCATCGCTGCTGCTACAGCCTGAGGGGAGGGCTATTCTCAAATCATCCCTCCTGCCTCTGCCTTCGCTTGAAGAAAAGAAAGGCAGTGGACATAAGTCCAAATCCCTGTAAAGCCCTTCAGTTAACATAGACTGCTGTGTTTTTACACCATAACAAGTTTTGATCAGAGATGTTTTCTATTTCAAGAGGGTCCTCTTCACTGGGTATTCATTATTCTTAACTGCATGAACACAGAGAGAAGGCAACCGATTTGCAACTGAATGTTTGATTATTCAGTTTAAGACTTGCTTCTGTCTAATTCATACCCTTTTTGGACAAAATATAACAATAAAGATTTAGATTGGAAACTTACTATACAAGGGTCCGGTTGTCAACTCTGGAGCTGTGAGAGAAGAATTTGATAAGAAAAGCAACCTTTATCAATATTTGTGGAGTAAGGTTCAGTTGAATAACAAGCATTTTACAACCCCAGCATGTTGTCATAAATGGACAAGCAACAGAGACTTAAGTGTGTTTAGACTCTAACAACCTTAGAAAACAGAAGAGAAACAAAGGAGGGCTCTTGACCAAGGTTAGCTGTTGTTCCAAAGAAAATTGTAAATATCCTTATATGAAACAGAGGATGTGTGGCCCTAGGGATCCAGTGTTTTGGCTCTACAAATACTAAAATAAACCAGGCTATCACAATGTTTCAAGTTTTGTCCTAATTTTGTTCCTGTTTACTCTCATCTTTACATCAGAAGGTGATATCCAACATTAGTCATATTCAGAGTAGGTCCACTGAAATAAATGAACACTTCTGTTAGGACTATTAATTGAAATGGATATACTCTCAGTAAAATTTAGTTGACTACTACTTATGACCATTACTCTGCCAAGCCCACTCTTATGCCCAGGGGCCTCCATATTAAGTACATTTTTTAAAAAAAGGTGAGCAGATTTCATTACCTGTTGTTAATTCAGGGACTGCTGAGGTTACCAGATCTATAAACAAAAAACATCATTTTATAAAACAGTCAACATTCTTGCAATTGTTAATGCTATAATGTCCTGCAGATGTCAAGACTCAACCTAGATTAAAAAAAATATATTTGAAAATTCCTTCCAGTAGCACCTTAGAGACGAACTAAGTTTGTCATTGGTATGAGCTTTCATGTGCCTGCACACTTCTGAAAAGGTGTGTGTGTTTGTATATGCAATTTTTCAAAGGCTGAAAGCCTACTCTGTTGCTACTTTGTGTCAAAAGAAATATGAATCTGCCTTTGGGTCATTTCCCACTAACACTCATACAGGCTCCTGCAGTGGAGGCTGATCTGTGAAATGGGGCACTGCCCCACCAACCTCATTCTGCTGTCTTTCCCCCCGCCCCCGCCCCCGCCTGCCTGCCATCCCATGTGCAAGTCCAGGAGATGATACTGCTTGTCAGTCCCCCCCCTTCTTAGTCTCAGTGTTAGCTTTGTACAGCTGAGCAAGGCGGTGAATGGGGACAACTAGAAAGCCGCCTAGCTGACTGTGCTCCGGCTCCATCTGCTGTTGGTCCTCCTGCTTTGCATTCTATCAGCACCAAAGAGCATCAACCACAATTGTATTCAGATGGTCCTGAGATGCCATTATTATGAGGGATGTAAGAAAGCACTGCGTTTTAATTCCATGCTGTATCTTCTGCCCGAAATGACATTATTCCTTTTGCTGTTCACTGTGGCAAAATTACATGCAAAAAGGTAGGTACTCACTAGTGGTTTCTGCAGGAAGAGTTGTTGCTAAAGAAAGATGAACAAATTAAAATATCCACATTTTACTATGTTCATTTTTAAAAATGAACTACTTGTTACACAAAAGAGTTAAAATTATATCTTATACTTGAATTTTGCATGCAAATGTAGTGAAGAGATACAGAAGAATAGACTTCTGTATCTCTAGACTTATTTTTAAGTCAAGGACTTTTAAGTGAAGGACCAAAGGGCCTCCATCCCTGGCCTAGAAAGATTAGGACTGTGGTGCCCTATTTTGCATTGCTGCTGCTACAGCCTGAGGGGAGGGCTATTCTCAAATCGTCCCTCCTGCCTCTGCCTTCGCTTGAAGAAAAGAAAGGCAGTGGACATAAGTCCAAATCCCTGTAAAGCCCTTCAGTTAACATAGACTGCTGTGTTTTTACACCATAACAAGTTTTGATCAGAGATGTTTTCTATTTCAAGGGGATCCTCTTCACTGGGTATTCATTATTCTTAACTGCATGAACACAGAGAGAAGGCAACCGATTTGCAACTGAATGTTTGATTATTCAGTTTAAGACTTGCTTCTGTCTAATTCATACCCTTTTTGGACAAAATATAACAATAAAGATTCGGATTGGAAACTTACTATACAAGGGTCCGGTTGTCAACTCTGGAGCTGTGAGAGAAGAATTTGATAAGAAAAGCAACCTTTATCAATATTTGTGGAGTAAAGTTCAGTTGAATAACAAGCAATTTACAACCCCAGCATGTTGTCATAAATGGACAAGCAACGGAGACTTAAGTGTGTTTAGACCAGGCACCCCCAAATTTCGGCCCTCCAGATGTTTTGGACTACAATTCCCATCTTCCCCGGCCACTGGTCCTGTCAGCTAGGGATCATGGGAGTTGTAGGCCAAAACATCTGGAGGGCCACAGTTTGGGGATGCCTGGTTTAGACTCTAACAACCTTAGAAAACAGAAGAGAAGCAAAGGAGGGCTCTTGACCAAGGTTAGCTGTTGTTCCAGAGAAAATTGTAAACATCCTTATATGAAACAGGATGTGTGGCCCTAGGGATCCAGTGTTCTGGCTCTACAAATACTAAAATAAACCAGGCTATCACAATGTTTCAAGTTTTGTCCTAATTTTGTTCCTGTTTACTCTCATCTTTACATCAGAAGGTGATATCCAACATTAGTCATATTCAGAGTAGGTCCACTGAAATAAATGAACACTTCTAAGTTAGGATTATTAATTGAAATGGATATACTCTCAGTAAAATTTAGTTGACTACTACCTATGACCATTACTCTGCCAAGCCCACTCTTATGCCCAGGGACCTCCATATTCTGTACATTAAAAAAAGGTGAGCAGATTTCATTACCTGTTGTTAATTCAGGGACTGTTGAGGTTACCAGATCTATAAACAAAAAACATCATTTTATAAAACAGTCAACATTCTAGCAATTGTTAATGGTACAATGTCCTGCAGATGTCAAGACTCAACCTAGATTTTAAAAATATTTTTAAAAATTCCTTCCAGTAGCACCTTAGAGACCAACTTAGAGACCTTACAGGCCAGCTGCATGCACACGAAAGCTCATACCAATGACAAACTTAGTTGGTCTCTATGGTGCTAATGGAAGGAATTTTTTTATTTTGTTTCGACTACGTCAGACCAACACGGCTACCTACCTGTATTTAAAAATATTTGTTCTTTTAAAATCAAAACCACATTTATATTTTAAACTTGTATCGGAGCAATCGTAAAATGAGTGGTTGAAATAAGTATGCATTTGCATGGTGTGGCGACCATCTTGATTCCAAATGGCATCCAATTGTATCCCAACCTGTCCCTTAATGTCCAGAACAAGCTTTATATTATTGTAAGAAGTATCCAAATGGATAGTGAAACAAACAACTTTCCAAAATATACTGTGAAAATGTTGGTTTAGCACTTTTGTTTTCCCTTTTTAAAATAAATGAACATTTGAAGGAAGACTGAAGGAAACAAAATGAAAAACCATGGAAACAAATAGGGGTTTGGGCAGCTTTTGCAAGTAGTATAGTTCTGGATCTGAGGAGACTAAAGGCAAAAATATACTAAAAAGGTTGAACAGAAATGGTTTGTGGATGAATCAGGCCTTCTCCAGATAATCAAAACAGTGACACTGAACATATGTGTGATGGGTAAGATCTTAGATCAGTTCTCCATCCCACCTGCATATGTTTTGTAGTAGGGCATAAGACCAGGCCTTGCAGTGCCTGCAATTTGGTAGGCTTAATGCTCTCTGGAGAGGCATCATTTTCTCTGTCAGCCATTCCTGGGGAAAGGGGGGGGGGAATGTTCAGCCATGTTTAAATTATGTTTAAATCATAATCAATGGGGAGACACAGATCTAATTCAGACTCGGAACAAGAAGTCAAACTGGAAAGATGGAGTGGCTCTAAAACAGAGTAGATTGCTTCCCAGTATTACAAGTACAGTGGTACCTCGGTTTATGAACACAATTGGTTCCGGACGTCTGTTCATAAACTGAAGCGTTCATAAACTGAAGCGAACTTTCCCACTGAAAGTAATGGAAAGTGGATTAATCTGTTCCAGACAGTCTGTGGAGTACTTAAAGTGAAGCGTTCATAAACTGAAGCGAACTTTCCCATTGAAAGTAATGGAAAGTGGATTAATCCATTCCAGACGGGTCCACGGAGTACTCAACCTGAAGCGTACTTAACCTAAAGCATGTTCCGGAAGTCTGTTCATAAACTGAAGCGTTCATAAACTGAAGCGAACTTTCCCACTGAAAGTAACGGAAAGTGGATTAATCTGTTCCAGACGGTCTGTGGAGTACTTAAAGTGAAGCGTTCATAAACTAAAGCGAACTTTCCCATTGAAAGTAATGGAAAGTGGATTAATCCATTCCAGACGGGTCCGCGGAGTACTCAACCTGAAGCGTACTTAACCTAAAGCATGTTCCAGAAGTCTGTTCATAAACTGAAGCGTTCATAAACTGAAGCGAACTTTCCCATTGAAAGTAATGGAAAGTGGATTAATCTGTTCCAGATGGGTCCGCGACGTTCGTAAACTGAAAATTCGTAAACCAAGGTGTTCATAAACCGAGGTTCCACTGTACAGAAACAAGGCCAATCTTGTGACTGTTGCACAACCCTATTGTTTACCAATTTTTGGCTAAAGAGCGCAACTCATTTCCAAGCTCTTACAATGAGAGCTGTGTGGAGGAATTCACTCCTCTGCCATCTCTTTCCATGGTCCTAACTTTGGCTCTGTTAAAGCCCCTCTACTGTAATCCTGAAGCAAATCCCCACAATGCCCAGTTCTAATACAAAATTATATTCCTGCATACAAAAAGCAAAAATATTCAGCTGCATGGAAAAAAAATGTATAAGTTCCAGGCTTACCTGTTATATCGTAATAGCCAAAAAAGCCAGAGCTTGCACGATAGGACTCTCTGTGGAGTACAACTTTCATGATGCCTGAACGTGAAACGAATACCTGACTTGAGCCACCGCATATTTGCCCAAGTAGTGCTGAATGACGTACCAGTCCATCATAGATACGAATGTATTCACGAGTACAGTCCAAACTGTGAAGGAAAAAGTGCCATTAGTCATACAAGACAAGACAAAGACACCTTATGGCAAAAGAAATTTCTGAGTCCACACCCATTCAAAAGTATCAGATGATGATGATGATGATTTTATTATTTATATGATTTTGATCATTTCATTTTCTCCTCACATTCTTAACTTTAAAAACTCTCTCCTCTCCCACCTGCAGATTGTCATCCCTTGAGTTCATTTTTTTTTTTTTGTCGTAACACATTAACAGCAAAATCCTATGCATGGCTACTTGGAAGCAAGTACTCTTGAGTTCACTGGGACCTGCTCCCAGATAAGCAGGACATATAAAGGCCTTGTAGCACAAAATATTGTAGTATTTTGATTAATGTCTCGTTGGTTGGCAAGAAATTGGCTCTGGAGGAAAGATTTCGGAATGCATCTCACAATGTCTCACTGGGAGCCAGACTTGGGTTCAGCATATCATTCCTCTCCCACTTTAAATATATGCATCAGAACTCTAGCAGGAGTGCTGGCTCTTGGACAGCTAAACTTCCTAGTGCAGCCATAATATTGATTTTCCCACAAAAGTCATGGGCACTGTTTTGTGCGGAATTTTGGAAACTTTATTTATTTAGTATATAATATGCATGAGCCCACAGGACATGGTCACCTTAAAGAATTCAATTTCTCGCCCTTTCCCAAGGCAATCAACATCTGGCACATTGCATTCAGCTTGTTTGGTTTTATTAAATTTGTGAATGAAGACTCAGAAGCTTCAACAGCCCAAGTGAGATATGCAGTCCATAGTTGACCCAGATTCCCTGGCACTTATGGAATTGCCAGCCATTTTTTTTTACTAACTTTGCAAATAACAGAACAACTGGAATGGACTCTGAAACTGGAAAATGTTTTTCTTTCTTTCTTTCTTGGCAGAGCACAGTGACTGAGTATATAAGGGACAAGATAATCTTTCATTTAGCTGCTTTAAGGATATGCACGCTTTTATCCCTTTGTGATTTCAGTAATGATGAAAATTTTTGAAAAACGATTTCAACTGGCACATCTGTAACCCACAATGTGGCTTTCCTAAGGGTGGTGTCAGCTCCCTCACACCTTGCGACTGAACCTGCTCCATAAACAAGCTTCTCAGGTGAAAGGCCTGTATACATGATTTATACAAGGTATTTTTTTTATAAAAAGTCAAATCAATCAGTTTATGTATTATATCAATTCTGTATCTAGTTATTCAAAACAAGCAAACATATAAAGAAAAAGAAAAGACGAAAGAACCAGGAGAACATGGAAAGCAGTAAGTGTAGAAAAAGAGAAGCAGAAAGGGGAGAACAAGATTATGGAGGAAAGGAAGCATGACAAAATAATTTCCTCTTCAGTGGTAGCTATTGCCAAGGTACAAGCGAGATGCTGACAGTACAAAACACTAGCTTTCAGCAAAGGAGGACTTACCTGAAATAATCAAGGGTTAGCACTATAGGAATCTTATAATCGGAAACAATTGTCCAGAGACACTCCACGACATCTCCACCACCATTGTAATATGGGAGAGTAAATGACCCCGATGGATCTGTGAAAGTCTTGCCACAACTGTAGAAATCTAAGAAATATAAAAAGAAACGCTGAGTATTGAATCAAAGCACTGCTCCCCACGCCCCCCCACCCCACCCCTAAAAAAGCAAATCCCAGTAACAACTTTCCAGCTTCACCAAGACCCAGAGGACAGAACCACAAGGACTGGATTTCATGTGGTCCTTCTGTTTTCTTCAGCCATCTCCAGCATCACATCTGTTGTGTGTTGTGAAGCCGGGTGACCCTTGCGCCATAAGCAGAGAGCTGCCATTGGCAGAAGAATAAATACTAGATCTACTTACTACGAGCCCAGTGAATCCAGCTTTTCTTTGCAGCACAGGCTTATAGACAGGTTCAGCTCATGGTAGGCATTCTTATAAGAACAAGAAGCCAGAATGCAAAGAATTCAAGGGTTTTTCTGAATGCTTTGCTATGAGTATTTTGGGGAAAATCTGATGTATTTGATTTAGTACCCTAATAAAATACGCAGTTTGGGGGGGGGGAGAAGGCAGTTTCTCCTTCTCCCCTTCTGTCCAAATAGAGCACTCTCTCTCTCTCTCACTCTCTCTCTCACTCTCTCTCTCTCTCTCTCTCTCACACACACACACACACAATATAAGATCAGTTTGGATTTCAGGCTTATTATTATTTATTATTTTTTCTAAAATTTGTATACCGCCCTTCATCCAAAGATCACAGGGCAATTCACAAGATATTGGGTCAGGCTGGGTTGGACCCAGATCAGCCTGGGTCAGATTGGGTTGCTCCAGTGTGCCAGATAGGGCCCTAGATTGCATTGAAGGACATGCACAGCCCTAACAATTAGGCTCCTCCAACAGCATCTGAAGTGGTTTGCAGGCTACCCATTAGCAAATTTCTGCATGAGAAAGCAATGCTATATTGTCAGCATGCCGAGAGCTGGAATTCAACATTATATTATGGAGCAAAAGAGATGCTGCTTACCTTTAGCTGCTGTTGTGGCAGATTTTACTCCTATTTAAAAGAAAAGGGAGAGAGGAAAGAGAATCAAGAAAACATTGCAATAATACAATTTCAAAATTGTTCATTGAATTGATGTGGTTCAATATATAGCAGTAAATGTCCTTCATCAAGGGGGAAAAAACGGCTGCATTGAATGCCATGCTCGCAACAACGAAAAATAAGCCATTTTTGCAAGCAAGGAGGAGGAGGAGACTACTCTAATAAATCAAATTTCTTCAACCATTAGAGTGGAATACAGTTACAAATCTTAGGGGTCTCATATGTAGGACTTCAATCGTAAAGGCAATCAAGTTGTGTTCCTGCAAACAAAAAGAAACCCCAAATGAATAAGAGCACTGTTCTATTTCATCTGAGCTCAAAGCAGTAGCTGTACAAGTTGGAAGTTGTACATTGGACCCCAATCTGCAACCCTACCTCACTTCTGGGGGCAGGGCATACATGAGGGAGAACTTGCTCTTTCTAGTACTGTATACTCCTGGATTGTAATTCCAGGATTAGGCCACAGCACCAACACTGTTGTGGTGGCAGTAGTAAAGAAGAACCATTGCCAACTTGCACCCCCCCCCCTCGATTGCTGGTTGACATTGCTGTAGACAGAGGTTAGCCACTAGTTGACAGGGCTGGGCAACAGCTTAGCAAGCCGCTTGGGTGTCCGGGGCTGGGGAATGCACTGCCCATGGGGTGGGGCAAACGAGCTGAGCTCTGGGCCATGCTGATTTTGTAGCTGCACTCGTGAGCCCAGTGGAGCCTTACCTCACTCCACCTTGGCAATGCCTGCCCGCCTGGCACAGCCCAGCAGGTACCAGGGTGGTGCCTCTGCCTGGGTGCCCACGACAAGGGAGGGAAACATGCAGGCTGGCACACACCAGCCACGCCCCTCCAGGGTGTCCCCTCCTGGTGCCCTCCTGGTGCCGCACCCCGCGTTGCTTTTTGTGGCAGTGCTGGGAGGGCAGCCACAGCCAAGCGGGAGGTGGTAGCTGGGGTGCTCTGCAGGCTGTGTGACACCCAGGCCACCCTCTGTGTAAGCCTGGCACCCAGTGTGGACCGCCCTCCCTTCCCCCCTTCCCCCCTTCCCCTCCTATTGGGGCTGGGAAAGGATTTCTCTCACAGCCAGAACTATGGCAAATTTTTAAGTTACTGTATAAACTGCAAACGTGTGTGTGTGTGTGTGTGTGTGTGTGTGTGTGTGTGTCAAAGAACATAGTTTGAACAATTACTTTTCAGACACTTTAAATGGGACGTTATTCAACAAAACTCAGATCTGTTTTAAGAGCAGCATTTCACAATGTTTGACGAATATTAAGGAACTGAATGTTAGTACTTTAAAAATTCAAACAAAATGAATCATTCTTCTGATTGTCTTTATAACCTTACTGGCTTCTGGAAATCTGATAGCATTGAATTTACGATTACTGCCACTTAACCGCACACAGAGTAGCTCCTTTTCACAATCCTTTTGTTCTGAAGTGGTGCTAGTATAATCTCAAAATGCTTCCATAGAACCCCAGCGAAACTTCTGTAGAAGGCATAATTTGCAGAAGATAGTAATTGCATCACAGCAAATCTTTTGCACCTGTCGTTGGGAGTATCTTTCATAGAGGTCAAAGAGTAACACACAGGCTTTGGATAAACACGGGTCTCGACTATGTGCAAACATGACTATGACTGTTTCCCAGCACCAGCATAGCTGGCCGCCCGGGGCGGCAAACCCAAAGGCACCCTACCGGGGTGTCCATCGCGCGCATGCGCCACGCGCCACGAAGCACAACGCACACGCCATGATGCACGCGTCACGACGCATGCGCGCACAGGAGGGATACACCACGGCAACACAGCAGGCGGTGGTGGGCGGCGTCCTGCAGGCCTCCCCCTCTCCCTCTGGCCCTCCCTCCACCCATCCTTACCGCACTCGAGGCGGTTCTCCTCACAGCCAGTTTGCACTGACTCCGCAGGGGCTGGTCCTGCTCGCCCGCCACCTGGGTTTCTTCAGGGCCACTGTGGAGGCGGGCGAGGGCTGCACTGCCAGTGGAGGGTGGCTCCTCCAGCAGGGAGGAGATGGCGTGGAGGAGCCAGGCTCGGAAGCCGCCGGAGCTCTTTCCTCAGCGCACCCCAGCCTCGCCTCCACATGGGCAGCGAGGGGTGCTTGCAGCGGCGGCGGCGGCCGTTGGAGGTGGTCACCCCCATCCAGCCTGCTGCCCCCCGCCCAGCCTGCCCCCCGGCATGCCCCCGCCCCATTACTACACCACTGTTTCCCAGCATCCCAGTGGCATAGCAACGCAATCATCATCTCAAGTAGACTGATCCACACCTACACCCCGGCACCCCTTAAGTGGGCCCTCCTCATGTAAGGCAATGAGAGCATCATCATCATCATCATCATCATCATCATCATTTATTTGTACCCCGCCCATCCAGCTGGGTTTCTCCAGCCACTCTGGGTGGCTTCCAACAAAGATTAAAATACATTAAAATGTCACACATTAAAAACTTCTCTAGACAGGGCTGCCTTCAGATATTTTCTAAATGTCAGGTAGTTGTTTATCTCCTTGACCTCCGATGGGAGGGTGTTCCACAGGGCGGGTGCCACTACTGAGAAGGCCCTCTGCCTGGTTCCCTGTAGCTTTGCTTCTCGCAGTGAGGGAACCACCAGAAGGCCCTCGGCGCTGGACCTCAGTGTCCGGGGAGAACGATGGGGGTGGAGACACTCCTTCAGGTATACTGGGCTGAGGCCATTTAGGGCTTTAAAGGTCAGCACCAACACAAGCTCCATTCCTTCTCAACTAAGCTACAGCTTGGTGCCAGAGCATCTGCTTTCCACGCAGAAGGTCTCGGGTTCAATTCCCAGTATCTCTAGGTAGGACAAGCGGAGACTTCTGTTTGATAATCCCTGCAGGTGTAACAGAGCAAATATGTACAGCAAATAAAGATTGTTGTAAGGAAGGGGGAAAAACCCAGATCCAGGAATATCAATTATGATCCCGGATAAAATCAGCTTAAGAACTCCTAGCTAATACTTTGCAATAGCAGAGAGGGCAGATACAAGGGTCAGGCTGGTGAAAACAGATATAAAAAGCAAAATAGTAACGGGATCTCAAAGTGCCTCCCGAAAGATTTATTATAGTAAATTTACTGTAGTAAATGCCTAACATGTTTTGAAGAAAAGGGTTTTCTTCTGCAGGGACAATCTAAAACATGTACAAAAACATGCATTTGATATTAAAAAGAATTCAGAGCATATATTGAACACTTTTTAAAGCTCTTAATAAACTCATGTTAGAACATCCTATTAAACCTTATACTTACTCAAACTCACATCTGAAAGTCGTTGGTGGATAGCCAAACCTGTTAACACCCACACACAAAGACTTGCTTGGCAACTGGAAGCTGAAAGCGCGCTTTCAAGGCCTTATGTCCCATTGAACTAAATGAGGCTTGGCTTACTATCATGGGCAGGAGCAAATGTATCCAGTTAGTTCAATTAAAGCAATCAACATCCAACTGCAGAGAGGCCAGGAGTAAAACACATTAAAAGGAAAACAAGCTAATCAACACCAAAGTAGAAATATATAGTGATTGAATTTACTAAAGCTACTACTGCTGAGCTTAAAAAAGGTTAAGGTTAACAGAAGAGTTTATTGTTTTATATAAATACATTTAAAGGTTATTAAAGACAACTAAGCTTCTCTATGACTGTGGGAAAGTATAATGAAAAATAATGATTAGGAATGAAAGGCTATTTCTGCAATAGTTGGGAGATGTGTAAATAATATCCAGGGGGAAGAACAATGAGTGTATTGAGCCTTGCTATGAAACTAATTTTTACAGTGTTTGTAGCCTGGCAGCATGTAATTCCTTTCTTCCTCTCCCTACCCACTGGTGGTGTGCTTTGAAATATTGGCTAGGAATCTGCATGTATGGCCTTGGGAGTGGGCTACTCCTTCATTTGATAAATGAGCAGTAAACAGGTTGTTGTTTTTTTGTTATCTCTCTAGCTTAAGAATTATCTAATATCTAACTATTGCTGTCGGTTTTCTAAAGCCAGATTAAATGTTTACCCATCTGAAGTGCTGAGGAGAATATTGGCTGGTGTCTCATACCCATACCTGTCAAGTTTCCCCCTTTTTAAAGGGAAATTCCCTTATGCTGAATAGGCTTCCTCGCGAGAAAAGGGAAAACTTGACAGCTATGCCCATATCGAGATAGGCTGTGCCCATGTTCCCAGGATGTTGAATATATGGAACATATTTTAATAAACTGTAGTTTGTATAAACAGGTTCGACAGCATCTAATCAATCCAATACTATCAGAACAACCTGGAAATTCTGACCTATTTCATGTCAAGGCTCTCCTTGAGGATAAGTTTGGTACTGTTACACTTCTCGGAGACAATAAAAATAAGAAATCAGTATGTACTGGCTAAAGCTCCTCTGTTGGCCAGCAAGGCTGCTCTTACTTACTTACTTACTTAATAATGTTTAATAGATTATTGTATTTTAATACATCTGTTGGAAGCCACCAGAGTGGCTGGGGAAACCCAGCCAGATGGGCGGGGTATAAATAATAAAGACCTTTAGAAGGCATCTCAAGGCAGCCCTGTTTAGGGAAGCTTTTAATGTTTGATGGATTTCTGTATTTTAATATTTTGTTGGAAGCCGCCCAGAGTGGCTGGGGGAACCCGGCCAGATGGGTGGGGTATAAATAAAAAATTATTATTATTATTATTATTATTATTATTATTATTATTATTATTATTAACTGTTAATATGTGCTATTGTTGTACTGTGCTGCCTGCTGCCTCTTCCCTTTTTCCCAATATACACAAAAATACTTCACCTTGAGGTTAGGGAGCAGGTAGGAGAGGGCAGAGTGCTCTTGAAAAGGCTAAGACCCAATAGATTTCTGCATCTCTTCCCACTGTGAATGGTGGTGGGCTGATCTTCAAGCCTCCATTATTGAACCCTTTGGAGAAGCCTTCACCAACCTGGTGCTCTTTGGATGTTTTTGGAAGCCTACTCCCATCAGCCCCATTCATGTTGTTTGGGACGGGAGTCATAGGGTAATGGCATCTGGGAGGCACCAGGTTGATGAAGACTGACTGCTCTTGAGAATTATGGCTGAATGCTCAGAGAAAGCTCTCAAGGGTTTTCAAGAATTCAAAAGTAATGCTTATGGAATGCAACCAACTGGGGTGGTGGAGAGTCCCTTGATGCTTTCTCAGCCACAAATAGCTGCATGGAGTGGATATTCTCCATAATGGGAAATATTCAAATGGGAAACAAAATATCTCTTTGCATTGACATAGATATTTGCTTCCATGCAAATTTAGTTAAGACAACCTCTATAACTACAGAAGTCGGAAACAGCTAGATGAAGCTGCTAGTCCAGCATTCTGCTCTGCCCGTGGGAAGCCTGCAAGCAGGATCTGAATGTAACAGCGACACTCAGTAACTAGAGTTATTTAAGGCAGATTCATGCAAAATACAATTCAAGCAAAAATGTTACACAGCATAGTACCTTGGACACTTAATATTAAAAAGTGGTGTATTTCCAATTAGTTAATTACAAAAATGTGTAAGTTGTGGCTGGTTCATTTTTAAAAATGGAAGGTTTTTAAAAATTGGATGCAACCCATGTTGGGAGTGATGACATGGGTGATACACAAGAAAACACAGAAAAGCATTTCCAAGTCATTGAATTCCTCCTCCCTAAACCAGTTTGAGTATACCATCACACACCACAGACGTCATGGTCACGCAACAACCTACGCTATTTCTGGCAGGGAGAGAGAGCAAATTCTGGCACTGACCAACCCTTGCCAACCTTTTCTTCCCATCCCCAGCCACACCTTCCCTCCTGGCTTCCCCCCTCTGTGTGGGTGGCAGGATCTGGCACACAGTGGTTCTTGTTTAAGACTGGTGCCCAGGAGAGCCTACAAAACAATAGTGGCAACTCGCATCAGGATATATTTCAGCACAGCTAGTCACTATACAAAACATTATTGAGCCAGGGAATTTATAGTCCAAATCAGCTGGAGTGGAACAACTACTTAAAAATTAGTTTTAAATAAGTGAGACCTACAACAAAAATGTTGGAGTGTGCAGTGGCCTCAGTTCAAGATTCCCTACTCTAATTCAGTTCCCCCTACCTAGGAATGAGCAAATCTGTGCATCTTGGTCTCTCCCCATTCCTCATGTTTCTAATCCTTTCAGTTTTTCACATTTCTAATCCATTTTGTAATTTCTAAAGTCCTCATAAAACTTATCAGCATTTTAGTGCAAATTTCTCTTAATATACACATGTGGAATGCATATTTGCCCCTTTGTACACATTTTTTTTGCAAAGCTATTTTCCCTAATACAGTATAATGCATTTCATCTCTAATTTTCACTTACATATGCATGTTTAGGCACCCTTTATCCTAGCCTATGCATTTGTGTACGCATTACTTATCCACAGAATAAGATCTCAAAGGATGGCTGTGTTTTAGTCTGTGTATTGTTTCAGAAAGTGCATGGTAGGTAGGTTCACCTTTAAATGTGGACTGAATCAAATTGCTCCCCTCTGCCCCTTGGCTTTCTGTACCTGCCCCCAACAGCCAATATTTATTGGCCCCTGAGGAATGCTTGGTCCACTTTTCTTCTGTAAAAAAAAAAAATCCATACAACTGCAAATCTTGGGTTTCCCCTAAACCTAATGATAGCCTCCTTTTTCATTTTTGGAATGCCATTTTGGCTCTATAAGATATGAGGCTTTCCCCCTTAGGATTGGGAATAGTGATCAGTTGTATTGATTGTGAAAGGGGCTAACTTTCCACAATTCTTCTAAACTGGTTTTAGAAGTGAATCTTCCATCCTATTGCCCATGATTAGGGAGACCCTGAATCTGTGCATGCAGGAAACCTGTGGCAACATCTGCTGGGACCAGGAGTGCCCACTTGGCCCGTGGACTGTGGGTGCCATGTTGCGTGCATGGCCTTGGCACCAAATTTTGTGGGTGCCCAGTCCCTTCATGGGGAATTTTGTGAGTGCTCAGGCATCCAGGGCCCCAGGGAGTTGGCGCTTATGGCTGGGACCTTCTAGGGACAATAGGGGGGGGAGATCCCATACCACATCTGTGCAGATGGATCAAAAACATGAACTTCAACTGGGCACATGCTGTAGAAGCTGCTACGCTCTGAAATACATCTAGTCCATTTTACATTGAGGTAAGAACTGCCTTTCAAGCTTGTTCTATAGGTAGTTTAAGTAGGAGCACAAATTTGATGCTCAGAGGTGCTGTTCTCTCGATGGTGTTTACCTAGAGCGAAGGGTGCCGGCTTCTGGGGCCAAGGCACTTTAGCCTCCTCCTCATCTTATTTTAGAAAGGGATAGGCCAGCTTCTCTGGACAATTGAGGGGACCCACATGACATCCTGAAATTGCACATCAGGATGTCATGCAGTGCCGCACGCGTGACATCAGGACATTGCACGATATCATATGCACGATGTCGGGATGTCACAGCAGGTCCCCTAGTCTGGAGAAGCTGCCACCACTGCCCAGAGCAGATCTTTTAAAATTAATGGACCTAACTCATTAATTTCAGTGTGTTTACTATATGTAAAACTTAGTCGAATACCACCCAATATGTTTGGGAAGATTCCTAACAAAAGAATGTTGACTTAGCTTCTAAATGACCTCTTTGAAAACCGTTTTTCTTTCAAGCCTCCAGTGGAGAGAGTTAGAAAAAGTTCCCTAAACAATCTACCTAGTCTACATATCATAACTATTCTCTGGCATCTAACTTCCCTGAATTTAATGCCAAATGTAATCAAAGTAATAAATCATTCAATAATTTCCCCCCAAACAAAGGCAAGGTTGCGAATTGAATAGAGTAATGGTTTTTAATTTATTTTCTAACAAACACTAACATACCAATCCGGCCGAAGTTCACCCCACTGAAACCAGTAGAATAAATTGGTTTTGACTAACTTATCCCATTGCTCTCAACAAGCTTTGCAGTCTGTTCCTGTTTCCTGAGAAACAAGTCAATGACACTTACTTCCCAGCAAGTGTGCATAAGCATGGCTAACTCTAGATGGATGCACAGACCATAATCTGAAGACCAAGTTCGCAACAAAGCAAATGACAGCCAATTTTCTACAGCAAAGTTGATACCTATGACTACCGTATTCCCCCCCTCCCAAAAAAATAATGTCCAAAATCTGGGAGCGTCTTATACATGGATAGATCTCTCCCCCCCCACTTTCTTAAATTGGAGTCCCCCAAAATAGGGGGCGTCTTATGCATGGGGGCGTCTTATAGACGGAAAAAATACGGTGTGCAGTAAAATGTTTAAGCAGTTCAGATATGAAAACAGTCAACATTCATTTCTTCACAGGAATATAGGAAGCTGCCTTATATTGAGTCAAATTCATTGGTCCATCTACATCAGTATTGTCTACACTGATTGGCAGCATCTCTCAAGTGTTTCAATCAAGAGACTTTCCCAACCCTACATGGAGATGCCAGGGTTGGAACTTGGAGCCTTCCCTAGCACTCAGCTAAAGACTTTGTCCTCTATTTCTCAATTCTGATTTAAGCATTTATTTTTTGAAATTGCTGTTCGACATTATATATGCAAGACAGAAAAGAAGGTGAAGCAAATATCTCTTTCACACACACAGAGAGAGAGAGAGCACATTACCTGATGCTGAAAGTAGCACCCAAAGGAAGATCACAATGTGATCCATCTTGGGTTAAGAGTCCAGGAGAATTAGAAGTAGTAACCTTCGGCATAAAGACACCTGATTATATATAGTGTGGGGGGGTCTGAAATTTGATCTGCCCTTTTTCGTCAGCTCCTAGGAAAAGGAAGTTCTCTAGAAGGACTTTCGCGATGCCAAACAATGTTTGTTAAACTATGCCAACAATACAAGTGCATATCAATGCCACTTCTCTTATCTTTAATTTTTTATACTTGTTGTGTAAACAGTCCTCAATATGAAGCCCAGTGCTTGTCACTCTCTTTCTTCCTCTCTTTTTTTTTTAAAAAGGGGGGGCTATTTTCCAGAAGGAAATAAGTGTGAATTAGATATCATCAAGTGCACCTACTTGTCACTTCATTGGGGGAATGTCAGCAGGCAAAATTGTCTTAAGGGGAGTGTTGTTGCACAAGAAATATTTGTGCCCATATGTGACCAGGATCTAGAGAAACACACAGCTACTTCTGGGTGCTGAACTTGAGCTTTGGGCTTCTGTTTCTTGAAGTCATTCATACCAGTTATTAGCTGTGAGAGAATGTGGCTGCTTTTAAAATGATGGTAATTGCTTTTAGAAGTTCTTGGTTGTTGTCTTTAATAATTCTATTTTTAGTTGTTCTGCTACTTGGTTGTTTGATGCCCTGAGCTCCTTTGGAAGGAAGAGTGGGATACAATTCTAATAAATGAATAAAATAACTTGACATATTTTTCAGATTTCCTCTATATTTTATGCTGGGTTGGGAATTGGGCTTTCATATACAGTGCAGGAATGCAGAGGTTACTGATACAGTCCAGATTACTGATACTGATACATTCCAAGTTACTTCCTGTTCCTTGAACCAATCCAAATTAGAAACTACTAGGGCCAGGGGCAGGGGAACAGGGTGCGGTGGGGGTGGTCCACCCCAGGTGTCACCACTGAGGGGGTGACAAAATGCTGGGCGGCACTCACCATGGGGCCTGCAGCCACGCCTCTCTCCTGAGAGTGACGCAGCGGCCTGGGCGCCCGCAGGCTCCGCGCTGCCCCAAACGGTCCACCTGCCGCCTCCCCCTCGGCTCTAGGGTGCTTGAGTGGGAGGAGGCAGGCACACTCCTCGGAGGCCCTGCGGAGCATCCTGCCCCAGCTGACCCCACCCCACAGGCAGCTGGCCCTGCCCCTGGGCGCAGGGCAGGGCACACGAGCCGTCCCAGGCACCCAATCGGCTTGCTCCGCCGCTGACTAGGGCAGTGGTCCCAACCTTCCCCCCCCCAGACCATTTCAAAACTACTGCAGGTCTTTTTCTCCCTATTGTAGCATGCGTACTGTGCTGTACTAGATTCTGCATGAGTGTTAATTGCATTTTTATAGCTTCTTTTATTTTTTATATATCACACTCAATAGAATTCAAATGATAATACAATAAATAAAAAAGCAATTTAAAGGCTATAAAATATAAATGCTTAATGCAGTAGATATGCCACCTCCCATCTTCAACCACATATCTGAAGACATGCCACAGATAACATGAACAAAGTTTGCAGAACACTGCTGGTCTATGGACCAGGGCTTGGGAACCTCTGTAGCAGGGTAATTCAACAAGAAGATGTTTCTCCTTATGATTGCCTCCTTTCTAAGGCCAGAACATTCATGGGGACTACATATATAGTTTAGTTATAGTTATATAGTATATGGTTTCTGTAAATTTGTTTGCACCACATTAATTATCGCCTTGGAATTTTTGCACATATTCTCTGAGTATTTGATCAAGCAAGTAGAAAGTCAAGACTGTTGAATGCTGAAAAATAATCAAAATGAATGAATAGGTAAGGTGTGAAGATAATGTATCTGGAGCCAAGTACTGAGCACTGCAAAGACAATAGTACATATTTAAACAGGTATTGTGAAAGATAAGGTAGTAGAGACAGCCAAGAATGGAAAATCGGATGATGAATAAAGAAAGAAAGAAAGGGGTTGCAAGCAGGTCAAGGACATTTCAAGGCTTTGCCAATTCAGGTGGCAAGAAGGAGATGGGAAACTACTCAAGCAAACCTCAAACCAAACTATCTGATATTTATTAACAACAATTTCTGCAAAGAAGCATGGCATTTCTAAACATGGGAAGTTTACAAGAAAATTCCATTAATGAGTATTTAGGGAGGGCCAGACAAAGAACAATTTAACAACTATTTTATTCCTGATTCACATGAATGGTAGTCTTGTGACAGTTTTAAAAGCAGCCTTCCAGAAAAAAGAGCCTTAAAAGAGCCTGCTGGATCAGGCCAAAGGATTATCTAATCCAGCTCTGTGTTCTCACAAAGGCCAACCAGATGCCTTAAATTTCCACAAGCAGAATTTAAGTGCAACAGTCCCCCCCCTTGAATTCCCAGTGAAAATAGAACAAAGCCAACATGACTGGTAGCTGTTGGTAGCCTTGTCCTCCATAAATTGGTTTAATCCTCTTTTAAGGCCTTCCCATTTTGTTTTCCATTAATGCCTGTTGTAGGAGCAAATGCAGGCAACAACCATTTTACATGTGTTCAACATGCGCGCAACTGCACACACACACACACACACACACACCACTGCAACCTGGAAGTGGCCAGAAAAGGTGGTGGGATGGGAGCAGGGCAGCGGCAGGACAGGGGCAGAACAGGACATAACAGGGCAGAGCAGGCTTGTGTGTGCTCCGCCAATGTGTGCAGGGGTCAAGAATGTAGCACCCATGCAAAATGGCTGTTGCTTGTTGTTGTTGTTTAGTCGTTTAGTTGTGTCTGACTCTTTGTGACCCCATGGACCATAGCACGCCAGGCACTCCTGTCTTCCACTGCCTCCCGCAGTTTGGTCAAACTCATGTTCGTAGCTTCAAGAACACTGTCCAACCATCTTGTCCTCTGTTGTCCCCTTCTCCTAGTGCCCTCAATCTTTCCCAACATCAGGGTCTTTTCCAAGGATTCTTCTCTTCTCATGAGGTGGCCAAAGTATTGGAGCCTCAGCAATAGTCGGCTTGTACCAGACTTTAACTATGCATTGTGTGAAGTTCTTTTTGTTGTCCAACATTCAATTGAATTTGATGACCCCAAGTTCTAGTATATTGAGACAGAGAAAAATATTTCCCCATCCAATTTATTCACACCACACATAACTAAACACACCTCTCTCACACTCCTGCTTTCTCACCTCTTCTCTACACTAAAAAGCACCAAAAGTTATGTCTTCATAGAGTTGCTCTATCCACTTGAATCATTTTGGTTGCCATTTTCTGAACCTTTTAGAGCTCCACAATATTCTTTTTGAGGTAAGACAACCGTCAACTATAACTGTATACAATACACCGGGTGTGGTTGTACCATAGAATTATATATTCATAATGATCCTTTCCCCTAATGATTCCTAGCATGGAATCTACCCTTTCCACAGCTGCCTCACACTAACATCTTCATCAAGCTTGTAGCTGGTCAGGCACCATTAATTCACACCCTATGAGCACATATGTGAAATTAATACATTTTGGTTTCAATTTGCATCAAAGTACACTTGCTCACATTGCATTGCATTTGCCATTTTACTGCCGATTCACCCAGTTTGGGAAAATCCTTTTGGGGCTCTTCACAACCCCCTTTTTTATTTTAACTACCCTGAACAAGTTGGTATTCATGAGTTATTCAGTTTGGTTTTCATCACTGTTAGTATGTTTTAAGGAGTTTGCTGTAGAGTGGTAAAAAGAAGGAGGCTGATATAGCAAGAGACTGCACATAAAATGAGCCATCCTTTAATCAGGCAAAATGGCATCATGGTTAGAGGAAGGCAATCTATTTGCAGAAGTAGGATTATATACATTCCTGCTTGGTTAAGAACTACAAGGCCAAAATCGTGCCTTGCATTTATCCAGGTAGTCACATGTTGTTTAGGTACTGTATATGGTTTACTAGTACACACACAAATCTACTCATGGGATGCAGATGAACTTTTAAAAACCAGATTTTGTTTTGTATTAGAATTGGTCATTATAAAATTCTATCATTTTTATACTACTTTTGCAGCAATCCATGCATACATATTTTAACTGGAAATTCAACAGAAAGAAAGAAAGAAAACCTTTCCTTTGCAGTTTTCCTCTTATTACCTTTTGTAATGTGTTGTCCTGAGCAGATCTCCAATGACTTTTCTTAATCATGCTTTTATCCCCTGATTGATATCTTGCTTACTTACTCACTCACTCCCAGGTTTCCTAATCTGCTGCTGGATTTGGTAAAGTATCCCCTTGATGGTCTTTACACCTTGATTTATTCCTCAAGTACTATTTTTAAATGATATTTCTGCAGGGAGAGAGCCTAAGACATTTTAATCCTTATGGCTGAAATGTCCAATGGCATCCCCACATGGTGATAATAAATAAACCAACCAAATAATTCCCTTTGGCCACCTACCGTAGTAGCTTCATGCTGCCCTGTTCCACTCCCAGCTTTAAGTTCTTTCCTTATAAGCATCTTCCCCAAACAATATTTAGGACTTTCCTCTTCTGCCCTTGATCTCTCATACAAAGCCTTAAGCTAAAGTATGTAATACTTCAATGGTTCATTATTCTCCCCCTCCCCCACCCCAAATTCCCCCTTGTCAGTTCTTCACTGGTCATATTTTAAGCTGTGTAATCCTTTGAGGAAGAAGGATGTGCAAGACTTTGGCTCACTGCAAATCCTAAACTTGGAACCTGGTGGGTGTTAGGAATTCAGTCTGTTTACAAATAACAAACCTCTAGCAGAGAACCACTGGGAAACCAGTCAGATCACCGGGGAAGCAATTAGCAGCAATCAGCAAGCTTAGTTATGTGGTACTTCCTTCTCCTTCCGTTTTGCGTCACCCCTTAACAGGAGCTAGATCTGACATGTGGCTTGTATCTCTTCTGTTTCCCAAATGGAATAAGCAATCACATAGTAAGCAGAACTAATATTCTAACATTTCTTTATAAAGTATATGATCTTTGTAATCTAAAGTACAATACAAGTCTACAGTTTACAAATATACTGTTAAAATTTCCAGAGGGGTGGTCAGTTTCATGCCAGGGTTCTGTGAAAAGGGACTATCCTGTGGGTTCTCTTACTGGACCAGAGCCTTGGATCTGGTAGGAGTGACAAAAGTCTAATGATGTGTTTCCCATGGAATGAATTGTTCAACTATTTCTCATTAAGCTTTCTGAGTGGTTAGAAAGGTGGCAAGGGAGGAGGAGATTTCTTGCTGCTCCCACAGCTAAGGATCTTGCCATCTAGGTGTCTGTGTGTGGAAAGAGCAATCAACTGCAGCTTTGAAACATACAAAGAAGGCACAGAAACAGAGAGCTGTGTTTGACCCATGTAATCTAGCAACATTCTGGGATACTGGTTTGTCTCCCTTAGAGTCCTGATGTGGGAGCAGTGAACTTTATCTGTTGGAGTGTTTTCCCTTCGTTTCCATCTATGCTTAACCTACACATTTGTAAATAAACTCAAATATTACAAAGCTCCAGAGGATCAGGGGATCAGGATGAGAGGTGGTCCAGGCAGGATGAGAAAGAGAGAAAGAGAGAGTTAGAAAATTGCCATCCTGTCCTTCTATTCATGGAATCCTCGGCTGGATGAAAGAACCCTCAAGGAGTGGAGGGGCACAATTGAATAAAATCCTAAGAAGGTTTATCCACTTTACCACAAACCGTTGAGATGCCCTTGTTTACCAACACATATTGTCATTTTTGACAGTTATACAAATTGACATAATGAAAACTTTATGTGGTATGTCATTTACAAAAGGTATTAACTAAATGCAGTACTGACTACTAATACTGGATATTGTTTCAAGGAACTTGGCAGAAATTTCATAAAAATAGCTCGAGTTCGGAATATGAGACTCTTGGTGAGATTAATTTTTATTCCTATTTTGTGTTGTACTTCAGGTCCTTGTCTAACCTGAATTCATCCATCTACATATATTCATGACAATGTGTAAAATCTAGTAAAAAAGTAAAAATACCAATGGAAGAATTAAGCATATTTTTTAAGCCCCCCTCCAATACATTTTCCTGCTTCTGTATTTTCATGTAAAAGCAAAAATCAAGATAAAATCACAAGACTATTGAGACCCGCGATGTATCTTTCAAGTGATGCATATTCAATACAGATTCTTCTTGCCAACCGCCAAGGCCACAATCCCACCAACAAATAGCTGTACCTAAACTCATGGAAATAAATGAGTTTAAGCTTGCTTGACTTGGTGTTGGATTGAGTCCCAAGGTTTTAAGTGCTCACATTATCTCATATGGAATTGGTCTTCTCAATTTATTTTTCAAAATGAATCCTGCGACGGTCATGACAACAACTGCCAAGACGACTGCGGCAACAATGTATGGTGCATGTGAATCATTATGAGGGTCCGCATTTCCTTGCAGCTCTTGTTTTGCCTCTGCAAAATTAAAAAGAAAAGATGTGATGCATTATCTGCTTGAACTGTCATGGAATTGCATCATTCTAGTTCCCTAGAAGACAATGGACCATTGACTTCCATAGCACTATTTTTAATATATATATATAAAATGCACAGTAACTTTCCTGACCACACTGTTGTTCTCCTCCAAGATCCTGTACAGCATAGAAGCACTGCTTGAGGACAGAACATCTTTGCACCACAAGGATAGTGACCCCAACAGCAGATAGAAGGAGCAGTGGGCAAATGGCTGGCTATGAAGCATGGATTCTTCAAAATCAACTTTGTTGGACTGGTCATGTTGTTCGGATGTCTGATTATTGTCTTCCAAAGCAACTACTCTATTCCAAACTTAAAAATGGAAAGTGTAATGCTGGTGGTCAACAAAAGAGGTTTAAAGACTCTCTCAAGGCCAATCTAAAAAAAAAAAGTAGTATAAACACCGACAACTGTGAAACACTGGCCTGTGAGTACTCCAATTGGAGAACAGCCTTTATCAAAGGTGTCATGGGCTTTGAAGACACTCGAACTCAGGAGGAAAGGGAGAAACGTGCTAAGAGGAAGGCACACTTGGCAAACCCTCACCATGATCAACTCCCACCCAGAAACCAATGTCCCCACTGTGGAAGGATCATAGCTGCCAAGTTTTCACTTTTCTCGCGAGGAAGCCTATTCAGCATATGGGAAAATCCCTGTAAAAAAGGGATAACTTGGCAGCTATGGAAGGATGTGTGGATCCAAAATTGGCCTCCACAGCCACTTATGGACTCACTGTTAAAACTGTGTTCATGGAAGGCAATCTTACTCGGCTACGAGTGATCACCAGAGAAGAAGCATGGGTGACTGTTGGGAGCTGAACCTATGAGTCCACTGTGGAGGGTAGATAATATGCTGGAGGGCACAGCTGATGGACAGGGCCACATTAAGAAGGCATGTAATGTAACAAGGTTAGGTGAGGAAGTACTATTAGATGAGAGTGCTAAAATGCATTATAAGCATTTTTAGGGCTTTGAAACAGTGCTAGCCAGGATGATGGTAATAATGATGATTTCAGCTTATACCCTGCACCCCTATAGCTCTCATTCTCTCAAAGCTACAGGACACATTAATTGCTCTGCCTTAACCTCAACAACCTGAAACAGATCTGAAAGAGGGATGGGGTTTTCTGAAAATCTCAATGCCATGCTTATCCATATATATATTTTTCTAATTCCCATCTCACTTCTTAATCTCAACAAGCAGCATAATGCTCAATATTATATGCATTGTTATATGCATATGCACTCTAGGAGGTCTCCTAAGGTAACTAGCTCATTAAGAGATGCACACAACTATGTGTACGACTATAAAATAGGCATGTACTACTAATATGAATTGATATTGCAGAAATATAATACAGCATAAAACTTGATACTTTTGAATGCATTATACAATATATTAATTCATATATATTAGTTTTTCAATATAATTATGCATATAAATTGAGCTTTAAAAAAACAGCAACAAGTGATTCAGATATAATTGGGTGCTTAATGCAGTATTCTAATCAGGTTGGAACTGCCAAATTCTGTGCATATATCCATTTAAAATACATTCCTCCTTATCCCTACTCTAGAAGGGCATTGATTTGTATTTAAAAGAGATTAAAGAACTCTATGGGAAGCAAAATTACCAGAATTTCTATTCTTAATGCCATTCTTCTGTAGTTCAATTGGCCCAATGATGACATCCATTTTTTCCTCGTAGGAGCTTGTATGTCTCTTAGATCTAGGCAGATTCAGACAACCCTGAGAACATCGGGAAGAATAGTCATAGGCTCTGCAAACCACCAGTTTGCACTGCAGGTAAACTGATGGATATTTATACATGAAGTCAAAGGCTTTGAAGGAAAACCGAACAACATAATTGTATGGGGAATAATAGGTCCGATATGTAGGATCATTAACGCACCTGCACAAATAACAAAATAATAAAATTAGTTTACACTAATTAGTATTCAATTCACATCATATAGTTAATGTGGTACAATGAAGAAATAAAAGTAGCACTTTGAACAGTTCTGAAATAAAACATACAAGTGTCACTTTAACATAATATGAATAACATTAATATGCTTGATTTCAAGGGCATGCCTGCCGTGCTTTAATTGAAGTAGATATCAATGATTTCTCACTCTGAATTAAAACTGCACAAAGCATATTGACAGAAACATTCACCATAACTGCTAACTTCCCCCACTTGTTCTTCAGTAGTAAACTAAGCAGAGAAGAAGTTCAAATATTTAAAACGTGAAATATGGCAACCCTATGAAAACACGTAAGTAAATGATCTGTTGAGGTGGTATATTGCGAACTCACTTTTCTGTTCTTTACCATCCTTTTAATTTGCAAGGCTTTGCTTTCCCAAGGAAAGCAAAAACTTCTGTAAGTGTAACCTTTATTATGTCAATTGCATAACAGTTCTTCAAAACAGGTGTCCAGCTCTAAGTTTCACTTTCCTGAAAGTAACCATACACAGCACATGCCAAATTATATATTGAGTCAAAATTTGCTACAAGGAACAAGGAACATCTTGGTTCATGCAGAGGTACTATTTTGAACTAATGCACAAAATGTCACATGCCTTAGAGTATTCTGAGCGTCTCATTTTAATCTCAAGGAAATTATTATAGTAATATAATTTAAATGTAGATGTTTTGGAAGCTTGAAGGTGTCAGATCAAACCTGAGTGAGGGTTTGTGACTAATGCAAGCTTCGGTTAGTCAATAATTTGCTACATCAGTATACTAGTTTAGTATCCTTTTGGAGTGGCTGTCAGTGGCACTGGTTTGCGGTGGTGGTTCCATTCCTACTTGGATGGATGTTTCCAGAGGGTGATGCTTGGGGAGTGATCTTCAGCCCTCTGGAGCAGGGTTCATCGGAGTTCAGTTTTATCCCCTATGCTGTTTTACATCTACATGAAACTGCTGAGTGGGCTTGGAGTAGGTTGTTAGCGATGTGCTGATGGCACACATCTCTTCTTCTCCTTTAACATCTCCAGGTGAGGCAGTGGATGTGCTGCACTGTTGCCTTGCCCTGGTAATGGACTGTATGAGAGCCAACAAACTGAAGCTCAATCCAGTTCACGGTCAGTTCACTAAACTGGATGGATGGAATGTTGCCTGCTCTTCATAGGGTTACACTCCCTCAGAAGGATTGGGTACACAACTTGGGGGTCCTTCTGGATCCTTTGCTGTTGCTTGAGGCTCAGGTGGCCTCAGTGGCACAGAGTGCCTTCCATCAGCTGCACCTCTATCTAGACAGGGACAGCCTAACTACTGTTTTCTGTGTTCTGGTAACCTCTAGGTTGGATTACTGCAATGTATTAAATGTGGAGCCACCACTGCATTGGAAGACCTGTCACTCAAGCTGGACAGAGTGGAAGATACCAGTAGTGGGAGGTGCGATATTGCTCTTTATTTTTGCTGCGGCAGCTGCAGGCTGGTGCAGCAGAGAGGCCCAGATAAGACCCCTCTCCAATTGTTGGACCAGATTAGGATCTAGCATCTCCACCCCTCCTGCCACCAGTCTGTCCTGTTTTGAGGATTTACATTGCTACCACTGGCAGGAACAACACCAGCAACAGGCTGTCAACAGCATGTGCCCTTGGTGAGCACAGGAGTGAAACTCCCCCGCCTGTAGATATCAGCAGTTCTGCGTAGAGGAATGCCTCTGCTGCCTCCTAACTGCTCCATCCTTCCCAGCGGAATGGATCATGAATTAGGTTAGATGTATGTCAACTTTTTTAAAAAATAATCTTTATTTTCCTTTAAAAATACAGAACGAAATCATAAAAATATAGAATGAAATCATAAAAAGAAATCATAAAGAAAAACAAAATCATAACAAACTCATAACCCACCACATTCAAATCTTAGCATAACGTAACTTAATCTTGACAAAAAAACAACATCTTAACATAAACACAAACAATAAAATAACCACAAACAATAAACAAACCAAAATAAACATAATTTAAACATAAATATAAATAATAACCCTTTCTTCTTAGATGTATGTCAACTTTAGAATGGTCCTGTCAGGGGGGTGTTGTGGCTACTCTTGAGTATGATGCTCCAGTCCGTGCTGCCTTTAAGAGTTTTATTGTGCATACTACCGTATTTACAGTGCAGAGATATCAGAAAACATGACCGCCTAGTCACTGGAAGGAGGGGTCTCCCCTCTTGCTGGCTGGGGCGGTGCCTGGGCTCCGGCCCCTCATCCGCTGTCCCTCGACCACAGCGGTGCCAAGGCTCTGATGCGTCTCTGCGCCCTTCCTGCCCGCTCTGTTCCCCAGAGCGTAGCCAGGGCTCGGACGCCTCACTGAGCCCTCTCTCCATCCTGCTCCATTCCTCATTTCCTCCTCCTGACCCGCTGCTAGTGCTGTCACTGGGCAAAGTGCTGGTCAGGATGACGGGGGGGGGGAGGCTCCCTGTAGGGAGTCCCCCTGACTGTAGGGAGTCCCCCTCAACTGTTTTCCTACTTTGCGGCCTCTGGCTGGAGTGACAACACGATTAAAATGGCATGCCTAATGAGATCTAATATTTATCCCACATATATGTTTAGAAATGAAAAGCAATAAAGATTAACACAGTTAATATGACAGACAATATATAAGGTGAAAATCCTTACCCATTCTTGATGATATCATAAGTCAAAGTTGTAAAATCATTGTAGTTGGGTGATGCTTTACATGTATCCAGAAACAGCACCAGATTTGGGTCAGAGTTATGAAGAGTAACTTGCAGATATAAATCCTGATTCAGTTCAACATAATAAGGTGAGTCATAGACTGGATATAAGAAGGAGTTGGAGGTATAAAATGTGATGTTCACTTCGTATTGTCCATATCGAGTTTCATTGATCTCCTGTACATCATTAGCGACATACATGGTTTCTATCCAAGTGTTTTTCAGCATCTTGCAGCTAACATGGAAGTGAAGATCCCTTTTCCTTTTAATTATGTATCCTGAAGCAGTTGCCGTGATCAGGTTTGAATAAATAATAGTATCAGCATCTGCCTGTTTGAAACATCCGGGGGGGGGGGAGCGGTTAACATACATTTCTGATGTAAGGATGTTGCCATAGCACTGTAGAATTTGCTGCAGCCAGTCTTAATGCTACCTTTGCACAAAGCAGCCCCACCACCAAGTTGCCTCTTCAAGCTGTAGGAATAATTGTCTAAGCCAATGGTAGCACTGGGGATGCTACTGAATTCTCTATACAAATATTATTTGTATCAACTGTTGTTCAGAATTAAGTGTGATGATAGTCCTTCCTTGTTTCAAAATGCCAACTTACTTATCCCACAGTGAGAGCTTGAAGTGTGTCTGCTAAGTCTTACTGCTCTGAACATACAGCTAACTCATATGCCGTATTGCTGTTCTTCCCTTGAACCATGCAACCCCCAACACAGCAGAGATTGGGGTTTCTGATGGTGCCCATTCAACATCCCATACTCATACTACATTTGCAGCAAGGGATCTTGTGATCTGGCTCCTTTCCATGCTGCCAATGTAACATGAATAGCCCAGGCTATTCAGATGCTAAAAATCAAACTAAAAATATTTTCTTATGTGACTATTTGTTGTACAAAGATCTAAGGGGGGGATTCTGGGCTTTCAAATTTCAGCAGCCAAAAGTCAGTGCTCCCCCCCCATGCTAAATTATTGTTGCAGCACCCTCTGCACAGCCTTCTTGGCTCGGTGCCCAGTGCAAATTAACCAGTTACGCTCCCCTAAATCCGTTTCTGTGTATCTACATGAATTGGGCAACATGTTTCAGTTTGTTGGCATTGCCCCAGTTGAACCCCTGAAGCCCTGCTTTTTCTAAACAAGAAAAAGAAAAGAAAGAAAGGCATGCATATAGAAATCAAATATAAATCTTCATACGTCTCTTCTGGTCTGACAGCCATTGTACCGTATGTTGAAAACAACATAATATGGTGTGATCCTAGGTGGGCAGGATGGGTCAATCAAGTGGACATTCCATGGAGAATAGCCTACAGAGGTCAGGTGACTTCTACTTATTATAGCTTGCATATATTCTGGTCCACAAAGAAGAGCTAGCAAGGAGAGAAAGGATGTGGTATTAGTGCACTAAAATAAAACAAGACAATACATTATTATCCTTTTATGAAGGCAATGCCATCCATCTTTATTGTACTGTACAGAGGAACACAAAGTTCCCTGACATATACGTCCTTACATTTTTCCTATCTGCCACTTTTATTATGTAGTTTCTATCATATGCTGAAGACACACCTCTTTTTCCATGGCCTTTGACGCCTGAGAGAGATATATTTTAGTGCCCACTTTAGTCTTATGACTGTAACAAAACAGTTAAAACAATTTTTTTTAGAATGTAAGTGTATGCAGATTGTAATATCATGGGGGGGGTGTCCGGGGGGGGCTCGCAATGATGTCATAATATCAATATTGTGACACACACACCGCCATAAATGTTTTTGTGTACTTGGGCTTTTGTGGGTTGTGAGAGAAGCCTAGGCTTCCTTGGCAAATGAGCATGATCTCCTTTTTCTCATCCAAAAAGCTACCCATGTATTACTCAGCAGTAGCAGATGGCATGATAGGCTGATCACCTAACCTCCAGTCATCTCATCACTGCTGCCTATTGGAAGTCAGAGAGGTATTGAAGTGGCAGTGAGGTCAGCAGGATGAAAATGCACCAATAGGAGCACTGAAATGGCTCTGTCAGTGCATTTGCATTCACCCCCTCTTACTCTATACCCTAAACATATTTGCTTTGAACTAATTCCCAGTGCAATCAATACATTTTCTTTTAAAGTAAGCAACATAGCCTGGGGGTTGAAGTATTTGGTGTGTGTAAGCCAATGTAAGCTATATAACAATGGTCTGAAGACGAGTGTTTCCACTGGTGGACTGTGGGCTTTCAAATTTCAGTGGCGCCCTGTGCAAGGCCAGAATTTAATGCCCACTCCCACCCCAGCTTCTCGCCTTCCATTCTAAGTCATTGTTATGCCACCCCCTGTGGCATCCTCTCAAGTCGACACCCTGTCCAGGTGAACTGGTCACGCGCCCCTAAATCAGCCTCTGGTGCTTCTGAAGCTAAGAGAGTCTGACAAGCAGTTCCTAGGTACACATGTAAGCCAAATGCAAGTTATGGATTCCAAACATAAAAATATGGAGTTGTTTTTTTTAGTGACAACAGAAAAACCCAATACAATACCAAGAAAATTTGTGATTCTTTAACTAAATTGAATGACAACAATCTGGTAACAGAAAAATGTATTGCAAAATTGCACTTACTTGTATTATGATTTGCTGGGATGGTGTAATAGTTTGCAAAAAACCCTCTCTCTGTGATGCTATGATCACTGTGAAATCTAACCGTCAACATGTTGAAGGTTGATGTAAAGGTTTGGTAAGAGCCAGAGCAAATCTTCCCAAGCATAGGAGAGTTATGGAGTGTTCCATCATAGATTTCGATATAATCACAGGGGCAGCTATGTGTATTACATGATGCTAGTCTAGAAATCAAACAAGAACGTGATATTTACAGCAATGTTCACTGATCATGATGAATTAGACTCTACACTTGCAATTCCTTTAAGCTACTATCACATAACAGACTCTTTATTTTGGGGTGTTATGTTGCTCAGATACTAGACAAACAACAGGAGACAAAAGAAATAGAAAAGCAAGCAGGACTTTGTTTGTCAAGGCATGGCACATCACAGTTCAGACATGGAACACAAAGCCCTTGAATATGCTAAGTAGGAAGAAAAGAGTGCATCTGAGTACATTTGGGTGCTATCATGTTACAACACACCTGGATTTACAAGGTAGGGCTGTAAGCATGCTACGTCACAAGCAGGGTTCAACCCTTACTCCCCCCCTCTTTTTCAGCAAATAAGCTTGTCCTCAGTTTTCTAAAATACGATATGCTGCAGTCTTAGTATAAAAGCTGGGGATTTAATGCGCTTATAGTACTCTAATAGGGAACCAATGAAACTGACAGCCAGTTTTGGGTGATAATAGATTATAGACCATAGAAGGAGCTAGAAATGCTAGCAATCACATTCACAATATACAATTAAATGACATATATAAGGCCCATGGCTCCCCCCAAAGAATCCTGGGAACTGTAGTTTGTTAAGGGTACTGGGAAATGTAGCTTTGTGTGGGGTAAACTACAGTTTCTTGAATTCTTTGGATGAAGTCATGTGTTTTAAATGGCAAATGCATTGTGGTCTTTTTTGCCTAGAATCTAAGGTTTGGTGTTCAATCATGGACTCACTGGATGGTCCTGGTCACATCTACTGTTTGCCTCCCAGCTATAATCTCACCCTCTTTTTGAATATATATGTAATGTTGTATCTAGGAAAACTACTATTAATAATAATAATTAATTTCATTTTGAGACTATGAATTATGGGCAATGTTAGAACTTTACTTACTGAAGTGTTTGGAAAGTAAGTGATACGCGAGAATTGCTTCCTACTCGGATTTCCCATACGCAGTCGGCATTGTTTGGGTAGTTGGATGGAAAAAACGGACTTTGAAATGACCCAGATGAATGTGCGAGGAAACCACCACAAGAATAATTTGTTGTGGGAGCTAAGAAATAAAACACAGAACACATTTTGTTACAGACATATGGAATATATGGAATATTCTAGAAAATATTATAAACTTGCCATGATCAATTGCTTGTTACACCCAGAAGCCAATGTTCCTTACTGAGAAAGCCACATGTTGCAATCAGGGTTGGCTTATATTTCAACCCTGCTTAATATTCTGAAGTAGTTGCTTGGTTGAGTGGGACGTGGGTGGCACTGTGGTCTAAAACACTGAGCCTAGGGCTTGCTGATCAGAAGGTCAGCGGTTTGAATCCCTGCAATGGGGTGAGCTCCCATTGCTCGATCCTTGCTCCTGCCAACCTAGCAGTTTGAAAGCATGTCAAAGTGCAAGTAAATAAATAGGTACCACTCCGGCGGGAAGGTAAACGGCGTTTCTGTGCACTGCTCTGGTTTGCCAGAAGTGGCTTAGTCATGCTGGCCACATGACCTGGAAGCTGTACACCGACTCCCTCGATCAATAAAGCGAGATGAGCACCACAACCCCAGAATCATCCACGACTGGACCTAATGGTCAGGGGTCCCTTTACCTTTACCTAGGTGCTTGGTTACTGCATCACTTTAACCCATAGTTAAGCTTAGCTATGGTTTATTAGTGAATGTGCAGTGACTTGTGCACACTCCTAAAATCATGGCCACTTCACTTCTCCCCTGCTTCTAATGCAACTGCCCTGGTAGGAGCTAAGCCATGATCTACCTTAGTATTGCGTCCAAACCTGGATTCATGGGTTTCCCACCCACCACCTCCTTCAAAACCATGAGTAGTAAGCCAGGAACAAAACTTGCTTGCTGCTCATGGTTTGTTTGGAGAGAAACAAAGCACAAACCTAAGTTTAGGCTAAGGATTCAGCAGAGCATTTTATCGTGGATTCAGTCCTAGTGTTAAAGATGAAGACTTAGACACCCTATACTTTGGCTTATCTAGCAGTGCCATCTTAAAGAGAGAAGGGCGGATTCTCTGAATGGCCATGTGGCCACTAGGATGCTCAGTCCAGTGAAAGGGATACACCCAGTAATGGACAGCAGGATGGCTTAGTGCCACTCACTTCGCCTCCACTCACTACTGCTTATAGAAGGTGGAAGGTCAACACTCTGCAAAGTTACTGGCACAAAAACTGTATTGGATTTGCATCAGCCTTGCCACTACCTCATTCCTTCTCTAACACCCCAGTAAGCAGCACCAACAGAACCAGCTGGTGGTAAGTTGAGCAGTACTTGTCCACCCCACTGTCTGCTGCTGGTGACATCCACATGCGCAAAGGAATATTATTGCAGAAATGTCTGCCTCTGTACAAAGGAAATGGGGAGATCTTTTGTGAATGACCTTGTATCAGGTGTTAAAATTTGTGGCTAAGGGGAGGTTTTATTCTCTCCCTGTAAACATGTAAAAAAATGTTTCAGTTTATGTTTCAAGTTCACTGTTACGTTAGCCTTGAAGCTAAGAAACCCTGAAAGAGAGGCTGAGTTATCTCATTTTTACTCCTCCTCAAAGCAATAGACAACAGCCACCATAACACATGGCTTTATATATACATTTTAAAAGTGAACAGTATAAGAGTATTCTGCAAGTTCTGTTTTGTTAGATCCGGCATAGGCGAACTTGGCCCTCCAGATGTTTTGGGACTACAATTCCCATCATCCCTGACCACTGGTCCTGTTAGCTAGGGATCATGGGAGTTGTAGTCCCAAAACATCTGGAGGGCTGAATTTGCCTATGCCTGTGTTAGACTATGTGATAATGCAGATACCACAAATGAAGCTGTAGTAAAAGTGATCATAAAAAGGTAATGTAAAAAAAAAATGAAGTAAAGAAATCTGGACCTTACTTGTCCTTGGAGGTGTTGGTGTTGGTCTCTCTGAAGATCAAGAGGGGGGGGAGAGAGAGAGAGAGCGCAATTTAAACAATTGACTCAAGCTTTTGACTTTCAGGCATCTCTTGTTTTGTGCCAACATGCCTTTGCACCTGTTTGATTTTTGATTAATCTGTAAGTTTAATGATTATTTGCATTTTTGGTATTTTTTGAAAAATATGTTTTATGTTTTAACAGTGAACACCACATTGATATCTTTATCAATACTTTTATAACTATAAATAAATACATAAAGTAAGTCCCAGAAAAATAGCCAAGGCTGAGTTACATTTATGTTCCTCATGTAATATCCCTTGACGTTGCAGGTACATTTTGCAACTTTAAAAATTAATTTGAAAAGCATCTTACAAAACACAGTAATTCCAACAGCTGAGGGCCTTTTCCTCCACCTCCTATAAATCTGTGTTTCTAAATCCAGAAGAAGCCTGACTTTATTGCTCCATCTCCTGTATATGTTTAAAGTGACCAGATATAAACCTCTTCAAGCTTTTGCAAATAGGAAGAATGTTTACCTTCAATGTCATGCTTTCCATTAGTGGCAGGATCTGCCTAAAGTACCTCATTCATAAGGATTAGAATACATTGCCATTGAAAGACCTGTTCTATTAAGAAATGTCTAAATATTTTCTTCCCCACTGCCAATGCCACTAATAATATGAAGACTAATGGGTCTCAGTTCCAGAAAGGCAAATATAAATTAGCTATAAGGAAATCAGTACAATGCTCGGTCTAAGGTAGGACAATGGAATGAATTGTTTAGGAAATGGAAAGGAAATGCAGAATTTGAACCGGGATTTCCCCAGCTCACATTACCGAGCAACTCATAACACTGTATAAATGATACACTTCATTACACGATTCATCAAAACTGTCAACAGTGCTAACCGCTTTCTGGTGTCTACCTGCATCTTTATGTGCTATGAGAGAGAGATTGTAAAACCAATTATTATTAGCAGCACATGTGAGAAAAGGAATAAGCATTTTCCACACCTGCGAATTTAGCAGATGTAGATGTATTTTGCCTATAGAAGAAAAATGCTTTCCCCTTTGGCTGTCTAGATATGGCATATAGGCTTTATGCTGCCTCCCCCTCTGATATATCATCTCATTGTATCATATTACATATGTGAATTAAATCATTGTGAATTAATTCATTCCATCAGCATACATTTCAAATGATGAATAAACAGTGGTTCCTATAGGAAAAAACGAACTGCATTTTTTATACATGATGGCTACACATCACAAGAGATTCTGCCTAAGAATTATTTTAAAAGAAAGGAAAATGCCTCTTCTATGCTGGATCTCAGTGCTCAGATAAGGGTGGGGAAGTAATGGGCACCTTTGAAATCCACAAGTCCCACCCCCTGACTATCATGTCCCACTTCCCATCAAGGAGTAGCTAAGGTGGTCAGTCACAGAAGCTCAGGAGAGCAATTCCCCTCTGCCCACCCACTCCTCTGAAAGTTTTGTAAGTTATTGTTTGATTTTCTGCCAGATGAATCGAGGACACCAATTTAGTCAACTAAAGATTTTTAAATATTTTAATACACTAACACTGCTACCTTTTCCCTTAATCTTGTAATATTGCTGCAGTTATTCACTACAAAAAAAAAACACCCGTAAGGAAACTTTTATTAAATGAAACTGTTATAAGATGACCACCTGAAAAATAAAAAGGTAGAGATACCTTAGAATGTTTCCCAAATGTGTTAATGGTTTGATCAGAATAATTATTTGCGATATCAATATTCATTAGAACAAATGTATAATTAAATATCTTTCTGATCAGTGGTCATTGGGTAAAGGAAAATAAGAGAGCTAAATCAAGTCCCTGCTCCTCTGCTTGCCAACAGCTCAACAAGAATTCACCTTTTAAAAACAAAACAAAAAACAAAATTGAGTTATGTGCCTACAATTCTTGGATTAGGCTAGAGACGTGGCATGCAATTCTCCCAGTAGCACCATAGTGACCAACTAAGTTTGTCATTGGTATGAGCTTTCATGTGCATGCACACTTCTTCAGATACGAAAGCTCATACCAATGACAAACTTAGTTGGTCTCTAAGGTGCTACTGAATTTATTTATTTATTTTTGTTTCGATTACGCCAGACCAACATGGCTACCTACCTGTAACTAATGCAACTCTCCGTTGAGCTAGGGAAATATAGAAGCCTACGTCCTTCTACATATAACCCTTAGCCAGCTTGGGGTATTTGCATTTTATTGCATAATCCAAGGCCCATATTATGCAGAATTAAATCGTCTACATTTCCAGCTCAGCCTTCATCACATGCCTCATCAAACATATCAGGTGCTTTTTCTCATGACATGTCATACCCCCACTAGAAAATAGCATATTGTCGATCTATTTGCTACTTGAAAGAATGCCAATCCAAATATACTGTCATGAGCACGACTGCCCAAGGTAGAGAAGTCCAGCATGAGTTAGAAGGCAGCCAGTAACAGAGAGGCTTGCATTTCTCTCAGACAGGTGGAAGCAGTCGGCTGTCAACTGGCCCCCTTCTTGACACTGAAAGGAATATAGATAAGCTGTTAGGAGAGGGCGGGCTGGAGAGAAGCCAACTCTTTCAAGAAACACAGGCAGGCTGGGCAGAAGGGGGAGCATTTCCTCACTGAAGAGGAGGCAGTTAACCCCATGAGCCCCAGGAGTAGACGAATGGAAAAGGTATTAGACAGAAAACAAAACCAGAAACGTAAGGGTCATAGGTACAGGATATTCCCCAGAAGGGTCAGCTGAATCGTAAAATAGGATGCTCGGCTAATTGTTTGTTTTGCAGTAAATCTTCAAGCTAATTACGATATGCGTGCTGTGTTATGAAGACGGCAGCCTGGGCTCCTGACATATACTTCCAGTTCATTGGAAGTGGTAAATAATAATAATAATAATAATAATAATAATAATAATAATAATAATAATAATAATGTATTTGTACCCCGCCCATCTGGCTGGGTTTCCCCAGCCACTCTGGGCAGCTTCCAACAAAAATTTAAACTACATTAAAATGTCACACATTAAAAACTTCCCTGAGTGTTTTAAATGAGTGTTATATTCTCTTCTAATGACTCAGTAATTCATTGGAAATAGTAGACCAGAGTTACAGCAAAAGTCAAATGGTGTTGGTTTCATCAGAGATTGCAGATCATAATTTGCAGCTATTTTCCCCACTGTAGAAGCCCAATACTTTTGTTTTTATTGATAGCACCTTGGGAGATCAACAGTTTGTTTTGCTCCTGAATAATCAATGTTACTATTAGTTATAGTTAGCGAGGACTGGATTATTTGCTATTACAAAGAATAAATAAAAATAAAAATTTAGTGAATATACTGCCTAACCTAGATGCTCAAACTGATTAAAATATGCTAATATAGAAACAATATGTATGACAAAATCAGAAGTCACCTGAACAGATGACACCAGCAGCCTCATTGCGAATACAGTTGTGGGATCTCCAGCCTGCATTGGAGCATTCCCAAAGGTGGTGCTCATTTCCATTACAATAAACATCATTCAGAAGAAAGGGTCCAGAGCCTTCACCGAAATATGCCACTAATGGGGTAGTCCCTCCACATCCAAGTTGTCTGCACACCACATCTGCGTTCACCAGGTTCCACGAATCATCGCAAACAGTTCCCCATGTTCCATTGTAAGAACCAATTTCGACACGGCCCTCGCAGCGATGACGTCCATTCACCAGTTGGAGACCTGGGATGGCGACACCAAAAGCATGTGGATCACTCATTAGCATTCACAGTCATTTATGGTAACAGATACTGCAGAATTCAAGTCTCAGCAAGAGCCTGCTAAAGTCTGGGGTTTATAAAATCCCCTAATATAGTCAAACCTCAGTTCCCAAATGGCTCCATTTTGGAATGTTTCGGCGCCCGAATGCCGAAAACCCGGAAGTAAATGCTCCGGTTTTCAAACGTTTTTCGGAAGCCAGATGTCCGATGCGGCTTCTGCTTGAGTGCAGGAAGCTCTTGCAACCAATCGGAAGCCGCACCTCAGTTGCCAAATGTTTCAGAAGCTGAACAGGCTTCCGGAACGGATTATGTTCAACAACAGAGGTTTGACTGTATGTCTAGTATTTTCTGTACATTTTCACCTCTTTCAAGTCATTCCCCTCAACTAGAAAGAAGGTACTGGAGAATGAATGTGCTAAAGGGCTATGAAAATACATGTTGGGTGGGTGTCATGAATGAGTTCTGCTTCACAAGCTGACACCAGCCTTTCAAAGAAAATTTGTCAGAATTCTGAAAGAAAAAGTAGAAATAATGATATAGTTAGGAAAATAGCTGAATAAGAAGCTGTAGGGGTTGGAGGAATTCCAGTGCGGTCAAAGAATATTGCCACTATACCTCAGGAACCTTCAAGCTATAATAATAATAATAATAATAATAATAATAATAATAATAATAATAATATATTATTCATACCCCGCCCATCTGGCTGGGTTTCCCCAGGCACTCTGGGCGGCTTCCAACAAAACATTAAAATACAATAATCTATTAAACATTAAAAGCTTCCCTAAAAGTCTGGTACTTGTTTTTCTCTTTTATATCTGGTGGGAGGGCATTCCACAGGGCGGGTGCCACTACCGAGAAGGCCCTCTGACTGGTTCCCTGTAAGTTGGCTTCTTAGAGTGAGGGAACCATCAGAAGGCCCTTGGCATTGGATCTCAGTGTCCGGGCTGAACGGTGGGGGTGGAGACACTCCTTCAGGTATACTGGACCGAGGCTGTTTAGGGCTTTAAAGGTCAGCACCAACACTTTGAATTGTGCTCAGAAGTGTACTGGGAGCCAATGTAGGTCTTTCAAGACCGGTGTTACATGGTCTCGGCAGCCGCTCCCAGTCACCAGTCTAGCTGCCACATTCTGGATTAATTGTAGTTTCTGGGTCACCTTCAAAGGTAGCCCCACATAGAGCGCATTGCAGTAGTCCAAGCGTGAGATAACTAGGGCATGCACCACTCTGGTGAGACAGTCCGCGGACAGGTAGGGTCCCAGCCTGTGTACCAGATGGAGCTGATAAACAGTTGCCCTGGACACAGAATTGACTTGTGCCTCCATGGATAGCTGTGAGTCCAAAATGACTCCCAGGGTGCACACCTGGTCCTTCAGGGGCACAGTTACCCCATTCAGGACCAGGGATTCCTCCACACCTGCCCACCTCCTTCCCCCCAAAACAGTACTTCAACCTCAAACTGTTAGCCGCCATCCATCCTCCAACCACCTCCAGACACTCACACATGACTTTCACCGCCTTCACTGGTTCTGATTTGAAAGAGAGGTAGAGCTGGGTATCATCCGCATACTGATGAACACCCAGCCCAAACCCCCTGATGATCTCTCCCAGCGGCTGCATGTAGATGTTAAAAAGCATGGGGGAGAGGACAGAACCCTGAGGCACCCCACAAGTGAGAGCCCAGGGGTCTGAACACTCATCCCCCACCACCACTTTCTGAACACAGCCCAGGAGGAAGGATCAGAACCACTGTATAACAGTGCCCCCAGCTAAGTTTGTGAGGGGAAATCAAGAGACATTCCGACAGATAGAGAACAACAGACAAATGGACAGACAAACTACTTTCCAAAATATATAGTAGACAAAAATGTAAGACCTTCACCATTCAGCCCCCATTGGAGAATTTGTAGTATTGTATCATAATCCTGGGTTTTCATGACATCAGAATGGGATAGAGGAGCAAAAGCAAAGGCAGGTTGCACAACAGCAGTGGTATGGCATGGAAGTAAGAAGAGACACACACAGAGAGGTAGAGGGGAAAGTAGCGGTTTTAAACAATGGTAGAAATTCTGCTATTAAGGCTTTCCCTCAGCTTAATAGTGACACCAGAGTGGGGAGAATTTCCATCAGAATTGTGGGAGGGTGAGGCAGCAGTATCCGGGTGCACCGACGGGGAGCAGAGCATGAAGGGTGATGTGAGGAGGACACATGAGAGCAGGCATGCACCCTTCCAGTCAGCCTGATTGGTCTGATTGGAAGGGCACATGCCTGTTGCACCCCCCTGATGTCCTGCCAGCCACACAATGGCAAAGCAGCATGGGACTGGCAGGGTGGTATGAGGAGCAAAATGCACCCTGGGGAAAACTGTGCACGGGGCAATGGCAACCCTCGCTACGCCTCTGGGGTGTGCAAAGATGTAGAATTTTTCACTACATGCATTCCCCCATGTGTGCTCAGCTGGTTAAAAGGAGGCTAGTCTTCAAAGGGGGGGGGGTAATTCCTTTGGAAGAAGGGTGGGATATATATTTAATAAAGAGTAATAATAAATCATCTTTATCTGAAGCCCCCTCTTCAGCATGGTGTTTAGCTGAGCAGTGAGAGGGTGTGTTGTGGGCAAAGAAGATTAGGTAGTGGGTCAGAAGCAGCCCAAAGAGAGCAGATTGCATGCTTCTGAACAAGAGACAGAGGGAAAAAATGGGACAATGCATGCTGACTGGAAAATGTGCATGTAGCTCAAATAAAGTGCAAGCTACCATTGAGATATGTAGATTCCCAAAAGCCTGTTAGATATTATGCATAATGTCTAGAGAATGTACAAAACCCAATCACTTTATATATGCACATTCCCAAAGGCCTGTTGTGGACAGTGAATAATGACCAGGGAATGTACAAAATTGAGCCAAGATTTGCGCATTCTCAAAGTTTTGTTGGGGATTATGTATATTTATCAGGAAATGTGCACAATCCCCTCTTCTTGGAAGGATTCTGTGTACATTCTGCATGGGGCGTGATGAATGTACACAATGACAAACTATTACTCCATTCAGTCATTCAACTTGAGTTCAATTTAACACACACACACCACACACACACACACACACACCACACACACACACACACACACACACAGACTCACCGTATGCCGCATAAACAGAAGAGTAGTAAGCCAAAAAACCACGATGTGTTATGCTACTGTCACTGTGAAACACCACTGTGAGAACATTTGATGTGGAAAAAAATGTTCGGTGGGACCCATTACAAAATCTTCCTAGGAAACGTGAGTAGATATATCCATCATAGATCTCAATATAGTCAAAGGGGCATTGTGCCCTGGAATAAAAACAAGAAACCTGCATTAACATACAACCCAACATATAAACTTAGTATATCAATTAACTATGGCAGAGATTCAGTATGCCTCCGAACCATACAAGATCAATTCAGTGTCATCAGACTGAGGACTCTCCTCTGACAGCTCCTTGAATACAGGGCTGTCCTCTGTAAAGTAGGGCACATGAATACTCAACAGAGATGTTCATTGTCATGCTTCCCAATTATAATAGTAAACATACAGTATATGACAAAGTGAGCACAGGACAGTCCACATTTAAATGAGCTGCAGTTTTATAGCACTATTTAGTTCCCCTTGTACTTACTCAATACTTGCAATTGTGAGGTTTATAAGTGAGCCATTCCAAGTATTTATTGTCCATACACAGTTTGCATTGTTCGGATAATGTGCTGGATAAAAGGGAGTACTGAATGATCCAGATCCATATGGAAGGTAAGAAGAACCACAACTATAATTTCCTGTGAAATAAAAGACAAGGTAATCAAATGCATGAAGGTATCTCTGCTACACACACAATAATCAAACTGCCCTTGCCTGCCCTGAACCCGTTGTTACAGGTAGGTAGCTGTGTTGGTCTGACGTAGTCGAAACAAAACAAAAAAATTCCTTCCAGCAGCCCCTTAGAGACCAACTAAGTTTGTCAGTGGTATGAGCTTTCATATCTGAAGAAGTGTGCATGCACACGAAAGCTCATACCAATGACAAACTTAGTTGGTCTCTAAGGTGCTGCTGGAAGGAATTTTTCCATTTGTAAATGATATCTTGATCCATTGAAATGAAGGGCCCTCCATGTGTGCTTATTTTCCAGGGACATCCCTGATTTACAGAAGCCATCCCAGTTTCTGATTTGATCCTGGAGTGTCCCACTTTTCTTTAGGATGCCCCTGTTTTCATTGGAGAAATGTTGGAGGGTATGGAGTTATTTGACCCCCGAGCTGTCTGAAGGCACTCCTGTATAGGGAAGTGTGGTTTTTTTAATGTTTGGTGTTTTCTTATGTTTATATATATATTGGAAGCTGCCCATAGTGGCTGGGGCAACTCAATAAGGTGTATGGGATTCAAATAGTAAAAAAATTCATTATGGAACAGGATGTCCCTATTTTCACTGCAGAAATGTTGGAGGGTATGATATAGTCAGACATAATGATGGAGGTGCATCACTGAAGCATGTGCCACAGGTCCATAGAAATGGTTGTGCCTAGCTAAAAAGTCATCTATACACACTCCATGCACTCTATCATCCTTTAAACGTTAAAATGTTGTAACTTAAAAATCCAGTTACAACTGCTAAAGCCTAACTGACACTAAAAAGCTCTGTGGAATTAGAAATGCACAGAAATTGCACACATTGCACACAGTGTCCATATAACATGCATTGGCTTGTGGCTTCCATACACAGTAATCTCTCTGGAGGAGCAGAAGAATAGCAAGCTGTTTACAACTGACAAATAGGGCCATACAATGTGGCAGAGTCGGTTTCTCTCTTTTGCAGAGGCATGGAAACCTTGTTACTTCTACACCACCCTTTTAAAGCACATTTAAAGCATCCCCCAAGAATCATTTGAACTATCATTTCTCTCCCTCTGAGCTATAATTCCCAGCAAACTTAACAAACTACAGTTCCCAGGATTATTTAAAGGGATGGTATGTATGCAGCTCTGGTGGCCTTTCTGTGATAGAATGTCCCTTGAGAACGATACAATGTCATGATGTAGCGGCATTCTCGGGGGCATTATTTGGGCAAAAAGATAGCTGCCTCCACAGGCTGACCATAGAAACAGTGATTCCCCCCCCCCCAAGAATGATGCTGTTCTGTCACAAGCAATGCAATCAGAATGTTCTGAGAACCTAAGTCACTACTTGAAGTAACAGAAAGACTTTCCACCAGCTAAAAGCCGCCTCGTAATAAGGTAAAACAACCACACAGAGACATATATGAGCGCACGCACACACACAAGAAAAATATTAGAACTGATTGAGAAATCAGAAGGTGTTCATATTTCTAAGAAATCACCTTTGTCCACCCATCAGCCTATTTTTTTTTAAAAAAAATTGAACTCATAGCCCACTGTATCTCAGATTTGTAAAACAACAGATTTAGAAAATGTGTCGAGACTTGGGCTCTTGAAAGGCTTGAGAAGAAGAGACATAACTGATAGACAGAGCCCAATACAGTGGTTCCTTGGTTTACCAACTTAATCCGTTCCGGAAGTCCATTCTTAAACCAAAACCATTCTTAAACTGAGGTGCGCTTTCCCTAATGAGGCCTCCCGCTGCTGGTGCCCTTCCACTGTTCGGCTTCTGTTCTTAGACTGAGGTAAAGTTTGCAAACCGGGACACTACTTCCAGTTTTGTGGAGTTTGTAAACCGAATCGTTCATAAAGGGAACTGTTCTTAAATTGAGGTACCACTGTAACGCCTTTCCATATTTTTTTGCTAAATTAACTAAGCAACCTCAAGAGGGCACTCCAAGCCAGAGCATGCAGAGCTCCAGATGTTGCTGCACTACAGGTCCCATCAGCCCCAGCCAGCATGCAAATGCCAGGAGTGTTGGGAGTTGCATATGTTTGAATGATAGATGCAAGATATGAATCTCCAAAACAACAATGTGGACCCTTTTTTTAAATGGAGCTGGTGTATAAATCTCTGGTTTATTTGGAATTGTAGCAGATTTATTTATGTTTTAAATGAAAATGAAAAAAACTAATTACTGGCTATTTTTCTGTTGTGGAACCTTGAACAACAAAAGAGAGAAACCAGTTACATTTAGGTGGATAATCTGTCCTGGATTATAATACAATACAATACAATACAATACAAAACAATATAAATAATAATAAATAAATAATAAATTATTATTATTATTATTATTATTATTATTATTATTATTATTATTATTATTATATTATACTATATTATATTCATATCCCACCATTCAACAGATGATCGGGCCAGTTTACAAAAAGTTACATTTACAATAAAAAACTAAAAAGAACATTAAATACTACAATATAAAAGAGAAGTACGTACAAAACACATCAGCAGAACTAAAAACAAGCAGCTAGCAACATGAAAGCAATGTAGAGAAGATTAAAAATCCTAGACGGAATATATAAGACACAATATATAAGTTAAAGATATCTTCCTTTAATACTAGTATGTACATTTAAAAATATCCAGTGGAGAGACAAAGAGGGCGGGAGCTGTTGAGAACAGAGAAGCTGGTTGGGGAAGGCAAATATCAGAGAGAGACAGATTAGGGGGGTGGAATAGAGTTGGTGAGGATGATATATACAATATAGCAAAATAGTCAGAAGGGTTGTGTTTTGCAGACGTCTGTGTTTTGCAGACTTCTGCAGTTGCATAACATCTGTTACTGGCTATGGCAGTGCTTCACACTCCTCCCTACCATTACTGAAAACAGTGTTTGGACTACATTGCCTGCCTGGAGAATTTAAAAGCACATTGGGGGAAATTTGGTGATTGGAGCACTCTGGTGAAAGGGCACTTTGCACAAAGACACACCAAAGTGAGCACTGTGCAGACAGTAAAAAGGGTAAATGTAAATGACCCCTGGATGGTTAAGTCCAGTCAAAGGCAACTATGGGGTGCAGCGCTCAATTCGCTTTTCAGGCTGAGGGAGCCGGCATTTGTCCACAGACAGCTTTCCGGGTCATGTGGCCAGCATGACTAAACCGTTCTACCCATGTAAAGGCAATTGAAAACATACCCAGTTTAGTGGGCAATCCCTAGACACTCCAGTCCCTCTCACCAAACACTTAGGGCTCCCCCCCCCCCTGGATATCTCAGTCTGGGCAAGAAACAGGTCATACTGTATAATAACTGTTTCCAGTTCTTTCCCACATAGGGAGCAGGGGCGAAACTAGGCTTTATTTCACCCGGATCAAAGACCCAGTTTGGCACACACACCCCATGCACATTTACTCTCTCTCTCTCTCTCTCTCTCTCTCTCTCTCTCTCTCTCTCACACACACACACACACACACACACACACACAGAGAGAGAGAGAGAGAGAGAGAGAGAGAGAGAGAGAGAGAGAGAGAGAGAGAGAGAGAGAGAGAGAGTCTGGGATCCTCAATGGCAGGCCTCCAGAGGCATCACCCAGGAAAAAAAATCTGGCTAGTCCCCCGCTAGCCACGACTCTATAAGGAGTGTGTATATTGTTAAGTACTGTATTGTCTTCCTAATTTCATTAACTATCATCAACATTATCTATAGTATTGCAACAAAGACATTAGAGGGACCATCAATTGGGGGTGGGGTGGGGTTCAGACACGATGATTGAAAGAGCATTAAGCTTGCAACTGTATCTTGCTTTCAGTTGTAACTACTGAGTATTTGGCACAGAAATGATATTTCACAGAGGGTGTCCATTACTGATCACTGTCCCATCTCTCTCTTCAAAGACAACCAAGCAATAATCCAGCAAATGCAGAGGCTAAAACATGGTTGCCAACTCCCATTGCAAGGTAGATAACAAGTAGGACTTTCTGCTATACCAGCAGGGGCCAGTGAGAATCCAGCTCTTCTATTGTGGGGTTGCCCTAAATTGCCTTCCCCATGCACCTGCGCCTTGCAAGAGGGCAAGACAGACTGAACTACAACAGTGATAATCTTTCAGAGGCAACATGAGGGAGAGTTGTGTCTGTTATTCACCTGCATTGCGTATGAGATCTTGCATGAGTCGAAAGCTTGGCAGCCCCTATCTTTATAAAGAACTAGTGTATTTCAGCCCGTTCAATAACGGGCGCTAGAACATCCTGGGGTTTGGAGAAGCGCTTGCGCAGCGCTTCTCCGAACCCTGGGACCTGTCCTTACTGTCGGCGGCAGGGGGACAGGAACGGAGGAGGAGAAAGCGCTGCTTTCTCCTCCTCCGTTCCTCTCTCCCAGCCGCCGACAGCAAGGAGACATCCTGGGGTTTGGAGAAGCGCTTGTGCAGCGCTTCTCCGAACCCTGGGACCTGTCCTTGCTGTCGGCGGCAGGGGGACAGGAACGGAGGAGGAGAAAGCGCTGCTTTCTCCTCCTCCGTTCCTCTCTCCCAGCCGCCGACAGCAAGGAGACATCCTGGGGTTTGGAGAAGCGCTTGCGCAGCGCTTCTCCGAACCCTGGGACCTGTCCTTACTGTCGGCGGCAGGGGGACAGGAACGGAGGAGGAGAAAGCGCTGCTTTCTCCTCCTCCGTTCCTCTCTCCCAGCCGCCGACAGCAAGGAGACATCCTGGGGTTTGGAGAAGCGCTTGTGCAGCGCTTCTCCGAACCCTGGGACCTGTCCTTGCTGTCGGCGGCAGGGGGACAGGAACGGAGGAGGAGAAAGCGCTGCTTTCTCCTCCTCCGTTCCTCTCTCCCAGCCGCCGACAGCAAGGAGACATCCTGGGGTTTGGAGAAGCGCTTGCGCAGCGCTTCTCCGAACCCTGGGACCTGTCCTTACTGTCGGCGGCAGGGGGACAGGAACGGAGGAGGAGAAAGCGCTGCTTTCTCCTCCTCCGTTCCTCTCTCCCAGCCGCCGACAGGAAGCAGACATCCCGGGGTTCGGAGAAGCGCTTGCGCAGCGCTTCTCCGAACCCTGGGACCTGTCCTTGCTGTCGGCGGCAGGGGGACAGGAACGGAGGAGGAGAAAGCGCTGCTTTCTCCTCCTCCGTTCCTCTCTCCCAGCCGCCGACAGCAAGGAGACATCCTGGGGTTTGGAGAAGCGCTTGCGCAGCGCTTCTCCGAACCCTGGGACCTGTCCTTACTGTCGGCGGCAGGGGGACAGGAACGGAGGAGGAGAAAGCGCTGCTTTCTCCTCCTCCGTTCCTCTCTCCCAGCCGCCGACAGCAAGGAGACATCCTGGGGTTTGGAGAAGCGCTTGTGCAGCGCTTCTCCGAACCCTGGGACCTGTCCTTGCTGTCGGCGGCAGGGGGACAGGAACGGAGGAGGAGAAAGCGCTGCTTTCTCCTCCTCCGTTCCTCTCTCCCAGCCGCCGACAGCAAGGAGACATCCTGGGGTTTGGAGAAGCGCTTGCGCAGCGCTTCTCCGAACCCTGGGACCTGTCCTTACTGTCGGCGGCAGGGGGACAGGAACGGAGGAGGAGAAAGCGCTGCTTTCTCCTCCTCCGTTCCTCTCTCCCAGCCGCCGACAGGAAGCAGACATCCCGGGGTTCGGAGAAGCGCTTGCGCAGCGCTTCTCCGAACCCTGGGACCCGTCCTTACTGTCGGCGGCAGGGGGACAGGAACGGAGGAGGAGAAAGCGCTGCTTTCTCCTCCTCCGTTCCTCTCTCCCAGCCGCCGACAGGAAGCAGACATCCCGGGGTTCGGAGAAGCGCTTGCGCAGCGCTTCTCCGAACCCTGGGACCCGTCCTTACTGTCGGCGGCAGGGGGACAGGAACGGAGGAGGAGAAAGCGGCGCTTTCTCCTCCTTCCTTCCTCTCCCCCAGCCGCCGACAGGAAGGACGCGCGCACTCTCCCCCCCCCCGCCTCCTCCAACCGCCGCTCCTCACGGCCAGGGAGGGTTGTGAGGAGGCCTTCGCCGGCCTCCACCCCGGCGGGAGCGGCGGTTGGAGGAGGCAGAGTGGGGGGAGAGTGCGCGCGCGCAGTCTCTGCTGTCCAATCCCTGTATCCCTGGGGCACATGCGCAGTGACCCAGGGACACACGGGACATCTGGACGCAGGGACAACATGGACATTATTATATAGGATGTCCACCACTTTGGAGGCTATACACAAAGCTGTAAGTATACCATCTGTTACTCCAGTTGTGATAGTTAGCAGAAACTCTCACCTCTCTGTTACTCACCTCAGCTGCTTCAAGAGTCAAAGACATTGGCAGAGAAGCTGGGATTTTCCACCCTGCATGGCTTGAGCCTTGCCAGAGGACAAAAAGGTGGCCTCAACAGCTCACAACTGTCCTACTTCTCCTGATTACTGCTAGTATGATAATAAACCAAGCGTTGGAAGTGCAGGAGTGAACAGTGCAATGTCTCATACAGCAATAACCAGAAGGTGCTGACAAACAAATGAACATGCAACCAGAAGTTACGTGAGATAGGGTTGCCTTATTTCAAAAAGTGAAATTCATGACATCCGCAAAGTTGTTGAGCTTCTTTTGGGAACAAACCCATCGTGGTGCCATACAGCCAGGTTTTGCCACAAAATTTCCCTATGGCGCCATTTTAAAACCCAAGAACCAGGACATGTCAGGAATTTTCTTGCCATAGAGCAAGCCTAGGTGGGATGAAGGGATTGGGCAAAATTACATGAATCTTGACATATGTGAGAGCCAGACACTTGCCTAAATGAGATTATAGGTTTATGTTCCACATCCTCTGATTGGTTAGGCCAATGTGCTGTGCGATGTGAGGCCATATGATGCGACTCCTTTATCTACTGGGATCCACATCTGGTGTTTGAATCTGGGATTTCATGTGTGCTCTATCCGTGCTGTTGCACATATGATATTCTCTAAGTGCAAGTTTAGGTGGCTGGATATTATGGGCTTGAAAGAAAGGCTGGGGACATGCTCTGGTCTGGCCCTCTGATGGATTCCAAATTTAGCTGAGCACTATGAGCTGAATCAATTCAATGAATTTAAACCGACATCATGAACAGGATAAATTCCAAAGCAAGCAGTTCTGCACTTCAGGCAATTGATTCAAATAGAACTTAAGCACGTTGCATTTCAGGAGGGAAGAGGAGGGATGCCATACATGATTCAGTTACCGGTATCCTGCTTTTGTGCTATATGCAAGTAACAAGATCAGAAAATACCTGCACAGGTGACACTCGCATCTTCGCTGTGGCCACAGTTATGAACATGCCACCCTAGGCTACGGCAGTCCCACAGGTTCGACTCATTTCCTCTACAGATCACATCATCAAGGAGAATAGATCCCGAGCCTTGGCCAAAATAGGCTTTTCTTGGGGCCGAAATGGCTTTTCCACATCCAAGCTGCCAGCACACAACCTGGGCATCGGCAATGTCCCAGTAATCACCACAAACTGTTCCCCATTCTCCTTTGTAATAGAGTTCAACACGGCCCTCACAGCTGTATGATCCATTCACCAGTCTTAAGGACACGTCTTTGAAAGACAACAGGAAACAACTTGGTAAACAGGAGCCTGCTTCCTGTTTCTTAAACAGCAGCCATTTTACATACCTATAGATATCTCTCTATGGCTGTGTTCATATCATTCATTTAAAGCATATGGTTTCTCTCAGAGAATCCTGAGAATGTAGTTTACTCCTTACAGAGCTCCCAAGATTCTTTGGGGCAAAATGTGTGCTTTTAATGTACGGTGTGTACACAGCCTATCTCTCTCTCTCTCTATATATACACACACACACACACACACACACACACACACACACACACGTGTGTGTGTGTGTGTGTGTGTGTGTGTGTGTGTGTGTATATATATATATATATATATATATATATATATATATATATATACACACACACACACACATACATACACATACATACACATACATACATACACAGTATATTCCTGCGTATAAGACTTCTTTTTAACCCAGGAAAATCTTCTCAAAAGTCAGGGGTCGTCTTATACGCCGGGTCGTATTTCTTATACGGTGAGTATATCCCAAACTCTATATTTTAACTGGAAAAGTTGGGGGTCGTCTTATACGCCCAGTCGTCTTATATGCCAGAATATACAGTGTATATAGGCTGTGTGTGTGTGTGTGTGTGTGTGTGTGTGTGTAGCCACATGAGAGAACTTGTCTCTTCTAGAGATTTATACATAATATATTCAATAACATGTGGGTGTACAACAGTTTTTTTTCTATAACAGAAAGAGCACAGTAACAAAATTTGCAATATATATTGTACAACACTTTGAACAAACTCAATCTCTGGTGACTCTGGAAGAAGACAGCATATGCAAGTGAAAATTGGTGGCTAAGTTCAAAATAGAGGATAAATTAATTTTTTTGTCAATGTATTGCTCTTTGGCAATTGAAAGTTCTTCAGATAAAGTACTTAAATGAACAAACAAAAGCAGCCACTAATAAATGTAGTACAAAATCTGAACTGAGACTCAAGTAATTTATATACGCAGAACACATGAGAGAGAACTGTGTATCTTGCCACAAGTTTGTTTCTACCTTTCTCTGCAAAAGATTCAACTGCCAAATAGATAAACCATTGAGTAGTTTAAATTGCTTATTCCCTGCTTAACCATGGGAGAGAGAAGAGAAAATTAAATAATGGAGTTCCCATGCACACATCAATATTTTTTAGGATGGCCCTGAATGACAATTTGGGATACAGCAATGCAAGCACAGCGTATTTAATTCAGTTGCAGGTATGGACTTGAAAAATTGCACTAAAGTAAAGCAGCATGGTCCTGAATTATGTTCTCTTTGGTGAAATCTTACCTTGTGGAATAGAAAAATAAATAGCCAAAAATCCAGTGCTTTGAGAACTAGTGTCACTTGAAAACACAACAGACAATGTATTTGACTTAGAAATATATGATTGGTGCTCCCAAATGCAAATTCTTCCTAGCAAGGGAGCTACATACGCTGGCCCATCATAGATTTCAACATAATCATAAGAGCAGTGATTACGTGGCTCCAGGCTGTGGATATAAAGTTAGAAACCACTGAGTAGGGTGATATTTAGCTTGTAACTATGAAACACAAAAAGTTAAAATCCACACAAAATTGGGACTTGTAGACCCAGGTCAGCAAATTTTGGCACACTATTTGTTTTGTTTTCACACTTACGGAGTGAGCCTTTTTTTAAAAGGTCTGAGCCAAATCTTTAGAATACAAGTAAATGATTTAATATTGGGTCTACACACAACTCGGCAAGCTCAGAAATAGCATATAGATTATTGTTAACATGTAAAGCCAATTTGACAGCAAACAGAAAGGCAGGCATGCAGACAAAATCATTTTTAAAGATCACACAGGGCAACACAATCCTAAAAATATTGCCACTTACTTAAGATACTCAAAGATGAGATTTATGTAGGAATAACCTTCAGCATGGATTTCCCAAACACAGTATGCATTATTTGGGTATACAACAGGATAATTTGGACTAGTGAGTTTCCCAGATGGCTCATAGAGATGACCACCACAAACAGAGGTCACTAAGAGTGCAACAAAAAAGTGAAATCACATTTCTGAACAGACTGCCATACATTTACAGATGCTTCTCACTGGGTTTGGGTTGTGTCCAACTAAGACATAGAACTCAAAACAGAACAACAGGGCCATACTCATAAATCAATGAATTTCATTTTGACTACCTTTAGTCCATTGATTTCAATGGGTCTACCAATAGTGGTCAGCAGGGTGGAGTGGCACGGCTTTCCTGACTTCCTGTCAGGAATCATTCACTCGCATCACTGTGGTTTACTGGAAGGAGTAAGGCCATGGCAAAGTTGATGAAGAGCAAACACAACGGCAGTAGTGCTGGATTGGCTCTGCCAGTGTGCTTGCCCCACACCCATCTCACTGCCATCTCACCATTCCTGGTAAGCCATAGTGACAAGGGGTCAAGTGAACACGGCTAACCCGTCAACCACTTCTGGGGTCTACTCTCAGAATGAGTTAGTTAGATACATTTCAATGACTTTAAAAAGTCATGTTGAAGGAACAGAAGCTAGGTTCTCTTACAATAAATAAGCTAATTGAGTCAGAACAACTAAGATATTGCTTTTTATCACATTTATTTCAACAGATATAAATGAAGTCCCAGCATTCAAATGGCTTACTCATGAAAAGTTCTACCCACACCAGTGGGTCAGCTCTGTTATAGATTTGAGGATTGCCATGGTACAATTAATATAGTATAACACCAACATACATTTCTCTAGCATCCAGGACAACACCACTGACACCCAATCAAGCATAGGAGGAAGCAGATTGTGACGTGCCCCTTTGCCTACCCTCAACATGGCAAAAGTCCCCTTTGCCATTCTACCTACAACAGTACACAACCTGGTAAATACAAATACACCACAGTACCTTTGTTTGTTTGTTTTACCTACTTACAGGCCAATCCCAACCCCTTGATCCACTGACTGGAGAGAGTTAGGATGGAGTGGAGTTGCCTTCCCATTAGTTGAGAAGACCTCTGCCAGCAAAGGAACAGGTAGAGATGCCACCTGTGGTTCTTTCAGCTGCAGTAGCACAGAGGTAGGCTGGAGGTGGTCTTGGATGTCTTGGAATTAAGGACCCCTCTTTCATTTCAGGGGCTGCCCTCACACAAGCCTGGACCTGACACAACTAATTTCATCACTATTAGAACTGGACAAGGAGATGAAAATCAAATATCTACATGGGGAAGGAAAACGGAAGTCCATGCCACACCTCTTCTCCTGGCTAGCATGTGAGAACTCGTAAGTGGAGGTTGGTCTGCTACTCTGCGCACATATGTACCCCACTCAGGATCTCACTCTCCGTTATATCCCACCTTTCCTCTAAGGAGCAAAAGGTAGTATACATAGCATTTTATACACATAACTGTGGTGCAGCCAGCAGAAGCCTAGTAGCTGACATGCTCCAAGGATCTCTGCAGACAGTTGAAAGAAAATGATGACTGAACAGCCATAAAGGGGCAAAAAAAAGAAGCTAAGCTAAAACATGCCCCATACTCCACATCATTGAGTATATAATGAAGTATTCTATCATACACATGTAAAACACATATCATGAGGCTTTCAAAAAGGCCCAGTTCATGACATTCCCCTTCTCAGCATCATGTGGACTCAGCTGCATAGACCGTCCAGGGATGAAGGAGTTAGTTTGGAGGCATACCACAACAGAACCTGCATTAGGGGTTTTGTGCTCAGCAGGGCCCCAGTTTCCATGCTTATCCCATGCTTATACTACTTATCCCATTTGGGAGATGTTGATGGAGGAAAGGCTGTTTAGCTAATGCTCTGCTAGGATTGTGGAAACAGACTCCAGACACCTCACTGGTGTACAATATCCCCAACCATGGTGCGTGTGTACATTTTTCATAATCCCGGAACTAAGCTTTCTTCAAAACAGTATAACATTACAACTGTAAGCTTTTTAGGCATGTGTGTTTTTAAATAGTTCTGCACAGCTAAGTTATTTCACATAATTTCAGTATTACCAAGGCAAAAATATAACCAAAGCTACTTTAAAGGGATCAGAGCCCTTCATAGTTCTCAAAGAAGCTACACCTGTATCATGGATTTGATTTCCCCCAATGTCTTTTATTCTCTCAAATATTTATTTATCAGTTTCCAAACCATGTAAAAGTGAGAGGGGCAACATAAGGTCAATAAAATCTAAAGTCATGATAAATACGGTAGTAATGGCCCCAATGATCTTGGATAGGAAATGTGTTTTCACATCAACTGCCCATTCAATCTTCCTACGCTAGACACTTTTTGAACATTATAAACAAGGACTGCCAACTAAATGCAGAAGTACTGATAAGATTTCCAAACCTTATCATGCCCATAAATGATATGTGATGGAAAACTTGAGTTACTTTGTTCTGTTAATGGTGGTTTGGATGGTGGTACAGGAGAGGATACAGTTGCAGAACAAACATAAAGTATTAGATAGAAGACAGTGACAGAGATAGCAGAGCAGAAGTTGCTTGACTTTTAGTACTGGCATATTATATAAACAGTGGAATCAAAGGTAACTGTGGTTCTTTCTAGAACTCAATAATGATGTTGGCTTGAGTACTTACTTAGTCTAAGTAGCAAATATACTCTGTCAAGCTTTTGAATCATATAACAAGCTTCATATATGCAGTAATTTTTCTAATAATGCTACAGAATGCTAGGTGGTGGGCTCATGTGTGTCCCGCTGACGTGTGCAGTGCCACAGAATGCAACCCCTGTATAAATGGGGAGTTGCCCGTCATTTAGAAAGATATAACCCAATTAAATATGGAGTAGTTTCCCATTTCACCATTGTCACTTTAAATGAATAACTGAAAAATCTGACTTGAACTTTTGCTAACATAAGCACACAATAAGTCTTAGTCCTAGCCTCTAGTTTGTGTAGAAACTTACATACAGCACAAAAGTAATTGTTATAGTCATTGTTCTGCTCACTTTTGCCTCTGGCCACACCCGTCACTAGTATGGGGCACCAGAAGGGCATGTGGCCCTTGGGCTGAAAAGTTTCTCATCCCTGAGCTTATCTACTACTGCTACACACACAACTCCTTATAGAGGGAGAGGCTCATGGAACTGGATTTTGAGAAGCATCAAACACACATCAGGCTTATGGTTCAACTGAGATCAGCCAATTGGAAAACTCAAGTTGTCCATTTTGAAATTGTGCCCAATTATGTTCTAGACCTGAAACAAATAATATATTAAATCCCATGATACTTGGAAAAAGCAAAACAAAGTGAATTCTTACCGGTAGCAGGTTCTGGTGTGGTAGTTGTGGTAGTTGTGGTTGTGAAATCAGGAATGGCTGTGAAATTGGAAAACAACATTGCAGGTATATGTGTATAACTGTGACATCTCCTTAGAGGGGCGACTCCTGAGTCTTCCAGTCCACACCATTAACCCATGCCCCCAAGCATACTGGGATAACTTGGTTGTTGCTATGTTTGTCTCCTAACAATATAGTAACCCCAGTTGCATCAAAATGAAGCACTGATGAGCCTGCTGGTCAGGGTAGTGGCCCATCTGATCCACCTTCTGAATTTATAATAATTTATGTTAAATTTAGATCCTGCTGATTCTTCTAAAGGTGCCCAGGGCAGCATCTCTCTCAAATCCTCTCTGGGTGCGTGTTTTCTTCTCATTAATGTGTTCTCACAGAATTTGCAGTCCATCATTTCGGCAGTCAAGTATCCAATGTTAGTCCTGCTTATAACTAATGAACATGGCTACTGTAGGGCTATTTCAACGAGTCTGCTCTATGTAGGACTAACATTAGAGACAACCTATTGTCTAGACCTGAAGCAAATAATATTTTAAGTCCCATGATACTTGGAAAAAGCAAAACAAAGTGAATTCTTACCGGTAGCAGGTTCTGGTGTGGTAGTTGTGGCCGTGGTCGTGGAAACTGTAGTAGAAAGAATGGGAAAACCACATTGCAGGTATATGTGTACAACTGTGACATCTCTGGGGAGTGGGGTTCTCTACTGCTGAGTCCTCCAGTTCACACCATTAAGTCATGTCTCCAAGTATACTGGGGTAACTTGATTGTTACTATGCCTCCCATGAATATAATAACCTGTCAATGGTGCTTCCCAGACCAAAGGCAGAGCGCTAACTCTCTATTGTCAAAAATAACACTTACATTTGCTTTTACAGCTCTGGAGACCTACGCAAACCAATCTAGCATCTAGGTAGTTATTCCCAGGTCCAGGCTCTATGGAGAAGTTGCAGATCACTCCCTCTCCACTAGATTATGTACATTTCCTTGACACACGTAGCTGGAGACTACATCTGCATGGAAGCTGCCTCTGCTCTACTCACTTCAATTCTCTCCTGATTCTGGGAGATCTTGGTAGAAGGGAGGGTGAGGAAGCACACAGCCAGCCCTTCACTTGCCTGGCCTCCCTCTTCCTCCAGCTCTGAAAGTTTCTCAGCCTCTGATTCTTACTCCTGGCTGATACAGGTTCCCATAGACCACTTCCCCCATCTCCTGAGTCAGACTTCAGCCCCTCTTCCCCTACTGCACTATCACCAGCATCCTGCCAGTCCCAGTGGCATGGTCCTATACCATCATGAACATGAATAATTATAGATAGACAATAAAAATGACATCTGGAGGGGCAGAAAAAGAGGGGTGGGTGGGGGAGAGACAGGACCAGACCGATACATTTTGTTGTTTGAGTAAAGAACAAGATGGTGGCCCCATGGGCCCACCATTCCATGCACAGCAGCTGACTGGACCGTAGTTGAGTCTTTTCAATACAGGCTATGGGGCAGTGTCTTCCATCACATCGGAATGCAGCAGGCTAGAGATAGGCATGCAGGACCGGCCACGTGGCGTATGCAGCTATTCTCCAATAGCAGTGTACAGCCAAGGTGGTCAGGAAAAACAGCCAGGGGCTGCTGCTGCTACCCATCCATCCCTAAGAATCTGCCACTGCACAGCAAACACCCAAAACAGAGCCCTGCTGCAGTGCTGACAAGCAGTGCACTTAAAACTGAAGTCAATGGCAAAACTGTAATAACAGGATTTTAATCTCACAGTTCTGCATATGTTATGTCAGTTCCTACTTACCTTTTGGCGTTACTCCACTATCTGCAAAGAAGAAAATATGAAGAAACATGAAATGATTTGCACATACAGTTGACTTATTATTTGGTAAATTACTAACTAATCGAGTCTCCAGACTTAAAAATAATAATACAGTAACACGAATTTCTAAATTTGAACACTTAGGCTGCATTCAGAAGTGAGATTTATTGCATTAGTTTTACTGATTATATAACTAGAGCATCTGATCCAACTTCTATTGTTCCTTTTACACCACAGTGCCTTGCTGTGTAGTGGAACTGTGGCTTTTTGATCAATACAGTGCCATATCACACCAAATGCTAAATAATGGGAAAGAACTGTATACCAGGATACCTACGGTACCACCTTAAACTCCAGTGATTTCAGGAATGGGTGTGGGAGTGTGAATTGGTTGGACAATTCTATAAGCAACTAAAAATGAGCTGGAGTCCCATCTAATATCTACTTTAAAACTAAATTAGACGTTTGTTCCCTCCCGTTTATCAGTTGCAAGAACAATGCTCATGTGAATGTGGTTCTGTTAGTGTTAGAATTTTTTTAAATTATTTAATATGTGATTTTAGTGATTTGGTTGGTGTTGTTTCATTGCATTTTTTGTTTATAAACATTTGACTGTGAACTACTTTGTGAGAACCTTTTGTTTTGAAAAGGGGAATAAAAGATGGAATATTTTAAAATATGAGGTTAAGAGCCAAGAGTCCCTTAATTCTAATATATCAAGTTTCTCTATCAGTGACTAAAATTATACTCCCAATTCTTAATTGGCTTCCAGGTCGGTCGATCTGCACAGGAAGTGACAGTTGAACTAGTAGCATCTATATATTACACACCAGGTGGCTAAATTTGCACTGGCAGCCAAGAAGCTCCATTCCAGTTATGTGAATGCACTCCAATTTTAAAATTTAATGTTGTAAATTTCTTTTTATATTGCAAACTGCTACAGGCTATGTTGTATGAACTCAGAGGAAAGTTTTCCTTTTTTTCTCTGTAGTCTACTGTGAAGGCCTTTGGCTAGTTGCAATAAAACTGACCAGACCTATCAAGATGAAACCTTGAGCAAACAAAGAATTTATTTTACCTGCACAAATCACAGCTGCATTTATGTTACTGTTACATACTCCTTCATGAAAAGAGCATTGCCACAAATAATCTTCATAACCATAACAAGTCACGTTGCTCAGGTAAGGAGAAGGGCTGCCAGAGTAGTCTTCCATGACAGAAACTGCTTTTCCACAGTTGAGCTGCCTGCAAACAATCTCAGCATTTTTAAAGTCAAATCCTTCCCTACAAATGCCTTCCCAGGCACCAAATAAATAAACTTCCACACGACCAGAACAGTTCTTGACTCCGTCTGCCAGCCGCACATAAATACCTTTTTGGAAAGAAAGAAATAGTTTTAATTATACACTACTAGAATTGTGCTGATTTTCTTTTGTATTTGTTATCTACTGTACCATAGATATTAGCTGTTGTTTTAAAACCTATAACCCGGGTAAATATGGAGTAGTTGCCCATTTTGGTTACTGATTTTAAATGACAAATTGGGGGGGGGGAACTGACTAGAACTTTTGCGAATATAACCATTCTATAAGTAGTAATACCTTGCCTCTAGTTTGTGTAGAAAAAAACCTACTGTACAAAGATAATATTTTTATTTTTTATTTTTTTATTATTAATAATTTTTTATTCCTTGTCTCCCCACTTTTGCCTGTGGCCAAAGCACCACTAACATGTAGCCCCAGAAGATTGCTCAAAAGGGCAGGTTTCTTACCACTGAGCTAATGGAATAGGTCTAATTGGAAACTTGGGACAAACATGAACACCATGTATTGGGACAAATATGAACAGTAGACTCACCCTCTGCTATAACAGCAGCTGAAAAACAAGCAAAAGAACAACATATGTTAGCATTTAGCAGCCTTTACAGAAAAGCACCCTCTTTTATGCAATACCCACAGGTTGATTGTTTCTTTGAATTATTAAACTAAAGTTATGAAAATCCTTTTATGAGGGTAGATAACTGTAACTAAATATTTGTAAGGGCAATGAAGACTTTTTCATACTATAAAATAATAATAGTAGTAATAGCAGCAGCAGTAGTAGTAATAATAGTTGTAGTTGTTGTTGTTGTTATTTATATGCTGGGTTGCCCCAGCCATTCTGGGCGGTATTAAATATTATTAGCCTCCTGTTCTGTCCGCACTAAGGTCTGTTCCTCATGTTACTGTTTGAAATGGAAATGTCATCTCTTGATAGTTTTCCATTGTCATTTTCAGATGAACTTTTTAGGAATCAAAATATTCCTCCTCTTTAAAGAGAAATTCACATGTTCCTGTTTCTTCCTTCTCTTTCAGAGACTGCTCACATATTCCATCTTTAAGTCACCGTGTCCGTTTTGTATGAAGAATGTTTCTTAGGAATGTACTTGCATGCATCAACAGGTGGCAGTTCCCCTCTCCCAGGAAAAAGGCATGAAAACTAACAGGTTTTCAGATGCGATCGACCAGCTCTTACCATGGGCATTCAGAAGAAAACACTCATCATGCGAAACGGACTTTATAAAATCATCTGGAATTAATCTAATGAAATCAAGAACCTCCTTTGTTTATGCACATTTCTGTGAAGCTGGGAGATGGGAAACACTCCATCCAAATCTTTTTTTCCAGAACTCAAAAGGTCAAATGATGGCCAAAAGCTTACTTACACCCCAGTTCCTTATTCTCCCCCCCCACATCTATTTTAGTTATTTGTAGAGTGAATACATGCCCTTGATTTTTTTTTTAGCCAGGCAGTGCCCGCGGGCCTCAAACCGCTGGAATCGATTGGGAGATCCAAGCAATGGATCCGCTGGGCTAAGCTAGCTCAGTACACACCCCTGATACGGTAATATCCTGCACCAAAATGAAGATACGTAATAGGCCAAGCATGATTCAATTAGAGAATGCTCTCCTAATTGTGTGAGTGTACGATTTGCAGTGGCACAAAGCTAATTGTGAGATTTCTTATTTGTTATTTGCAACCACACATTTAGGACTGTTCCTCAAACATGACAATATTGATTGGAGAAAATAATTGTGGATGTCCCAGGAATCAGTCCTTCAGTCATGAAGGCCAATGTTTATGTTGGGTTTCAGGGTCATATGAATGTGTGGTTTTTAAAGTTTCCTGAAAATATCTG